>NC_066880.1:9035729-9273229 GCF_022985175.1 Labeo rohita
TTGTATTTTGGATCAGATAAATGCAGGTTTGGTAAGCAGAAGAATTCTTAAAAAAACATCAAAAATCTTACTGTTCAAAAACTTTTGACAAGTAGTGTAGTTACTGAATTTATTTATTTTTTTATTTTAAAATTCACATTTATGCTGAACTCAAAACATGTACACTAGTGTTTAAAAGACATTCAGTTTGATAGAAATTTGTCAAACATTTGAAATGCATAAATTTAAAAAATAAGAAAGTGTCATTGGTTTATTGAGTCTAAAAAAAAATCTACATGTTGTATTTTGCATCCCCACCATGCTTCTTAGCTTAACCAACAAGACCGACTTTACCACCAGTGAGTTTCGATGATAAACAACATGGTTATGTTTGTCCAATAGCTAGACTAGGACCAAAACTGCACTAACTTGCATAACAGCCAGTTCATACTGGTCTAAGCTGGTCTTTCCAGCAAGATCAAATTAGGCAGATGCCAACATGGACATGTTGTGTGTCATACAAAAAAAAAATACGGATTACATTACAAAACGCAGATTAAACATGGGTTTGGAACTGCACTGGGTCACTTATTTTTAATGCAGCCTACTGTACAGACCAGTTGGGATAGGCGATGCATAAATAAAAGGACAACAAAACTTCATGTCATTGGTGCTGTTAAGTTGCTTCACTTTGTGCAATGCGCATCCAACATTCTCACGAAATACCCCAGAAACTTAAAATATCTGTTCCTCTTTCTTGTTCTTGCCAGAGGCACTCCCAACACAAATAAATGTTGCATATTGACACTGCTCCTCATTTTAGGTCACCAAATGGCTATGTACAGTGTGGACATGGGAAGGACTGGTTATTTTTAGCTGAATATGTTGCAAAAAGTGTGACTTTCAGTATATATCTGGACAATTTAGCAAACTGTTTGCCAAGCAGCAACACGATCCACCCGTTTACTGAGACAAGTTTAGCCTTGAGGGCGACATTAGCCTGTAATTGTTTCCTCATTGGTTTACTAGGCAAATGTAAACAAGACCAACAGGTAAACAACATCATTTTATAGCGATAGCTCATAAGCAATACTTCATTTCACAGCCTAGTGTTGAAGTGTGATTCATATATGGATTGATCAATGTCCTGTAAAGCACATAATTATGAATATGTGACAGTTGACCAGAAAACCAGTCTTAAGTAGCACGGGTGTATTTGTAGCAATAGCCAACAATACATTGTATGGGTCAAAATGATCGATTTTTCTTTAATGCCAAAAATCATTAGGATATTAAGTCAAGTTGATGTTCAGTGAAGATATTTTGTAAATTTCCTACTGAAAATATATCAAAACTTAATTTTTGATTAGTAATATGCATATGCAAGAAGTTCATAAGGACAACTTTGAAGTCGATTTTCTCAAATTTTTTGCACCCTGAGATTTTAGATTTTCAAATAGTTGTATCTCAGCCAAATATTGTCCTATCCTAACAAACCATTCATCAACGGAAAGCTTATTTATTCAGATTTCAGATGATGTATAAATCTCATTTTCAAAAATATTACCCTGGTTTTGTGGTCCAGGGTCACATATTATCACAACACTTACTTAAAATCGTGAATACACAATGATTTCCACCAGCATTTGTCAACTAGCAGTATCTAAATGCTTGAACAGAATGTTTTGTAATGTAAAAACCAAACAAACTTTGTTTTGTGCTGCATTTCTTTAAAATGAATGCCACTTTATGGTTTTAGTTATATTGCACAACTTTCTGGAATACTTCTGATTGGTCAATCATTCTGTCAAATTATTTGGTAAATTGTATAATCAACCATTGTCCCACCATTTGACCATTGTGTTATACTAATATACTCATAATGTAAATATTTAATGTCCATTTGTTTACTTGTTTTGGTTAGCAATCATATAATGAGTGGGAAAATACATATTCATTTGGTCATTATTGCAAAATATACCCCTTAAGAATTGCTTAATCATCCTGTGAGTAATTTGCAGTAATGGCTGTTGATGCAGTACACTATTCTTTATATGTAATGCAAATGCGCTTCTGCATTTTTCGTTGAGGTTTGAAGGAACAGTCCACCCAAAATTGAAAATTCTGTCATTAACTTAATCTCGCATTGTGGAACACAGAAAAAGTTTTGATAAATGTTGTTTTTTTGTCTATATAATGAAAATCGATGGGATCCAGTGTTGTTTTGGACCCTCTGACTAAAGATTTTGTCAGACATTGCACATACAATATATTCTACTTAACTTCATTAAGGACGTAATTCATAATTATCTGTAGATCTTTAAATACCTAAGTACATTTAACAGATGAAAGCTCTGTAAAATAGAAATTAGTAGAGCTTATCGCAAAAATAAAGCATGACATTGTTTAAGTTCTGCTTAAGAGTTAAGAGTTTGTATAAATGTAATACACAGTTTATATTTAAAAGTTTGCAGCTGTTTACCTGTCTGTCTCTATGAGGATGACATGATTTAAGTTTATAGTTGTAGAGGGTGAGGAGTTTTGTTGAGTGATAGAGATGCTTCTTTACATTTCATTCAATGTTTCCATGCAGTACTTCAGTGAAAAATAACAGCCATTTAAAAACGATTTAGGAAAATAAGGGTGAGTATAAAAGGCAAGAGAATGAATGAGTCAGCGCAAGGTTGTCATGTGTCAGCTTCTCTAGAGGAGGCGTCTCTGCCGCATGTTGGCTGACCTGACAAAGAGAGCTAAAGAAATGCTGGACAGCTGCAAACGCTCAACTTGCAGGAAATGGGATTTGGGTTTGGGGGCATGACTCTCTTTATATGAGAGAGACCTCTCGCTGCTGTTTAGACAAGGCCTCAGATGAGAGGTGGCATGGAGAAAAGTGCGGTAAAGTCATGTGCCTTTTCATCTTTTTATGATGACGTGACAGATTCTCTTCAGGCCTTGTGCTGTAGCTTGTGTTATTTTACTGAGTCCAACTAGTGGTGGAAAAACATTGAGAATATTCAACACTCGAAAAATAATTCTTTGGCTGAACTTGATGTAGTTGTTGACAGTGTTTTTTAAACTTCGGGAATGGGTTTTCTTAACATCAAATTAAACTGTAAACTGAAACTGGGCTGAAAACTCAACTGAGTAAAACAATAAAATGATATCTATCGATCATCTTGCAGTTAAAGTCTAAAGAACAGTGCATGTTAGCATGATAAATGCGGGTTTTTACCAGACTAAGCACAAGCTCACCACAATAGGGTTACCCACAACACCAACATAACAAACTTCTCTATATTTCAACATAATGATAAAAGCTAAGAAGTTTCTCATTTCTCACCGTGTTAAAACGGTTCAAATAACACAATACAAAATTCACTTACCCTGTTCGGTCCTGTGGAAATGATGCTAGGAACTGGAAATCCCCTGCTTAGTAGCAATGCTACGCTAACGGAAATTGTTCATTTAGTCTCAGCTCGGCAGACATCTTGGAAAACGCCCTCAAACACCTATTTTCAGTCATGCCAGTTCAGCTCCTCTCTCCTGTACTGAAATTGAGAAAATCTTTGAAACTGTTAAATAAAATAACATTTTAAGTAAGGAATGAAATTTGTACATTTTATGGGTCTGGCTTCCGGTCTCTTCCACGTCCAGCTATTTTTAGCTTTACAAAACAGCTCATTTTACTGCTTGACATGCTTAGTGTGTCTTACAATGTTATTTTAATGTATTATCTTAATTATGAATGCACTGATTTGTAGTGCAGACAATTTTAGCATTTACTGCACATTGTTTTTCTTCTCGATGTTTTTATATAGCAGCTAATAAACTGGAAGTTTTGCCCATAGGCTTATTTCTGTGTTAAAGCCCTGGTGAAAAAAACAGCATATGCTGGTAGGTATGTTTTGATGCTGGTTTATGCTGGTCCTTGACCAGCAACATGACCAGCATATACCAGCAAAGGACCAGCTTAAACCAGCAAAGGACCAGCATAAACCAGCAAAGGACCAGCACCAAAACATACCTACCAGCATATGCTGTTTTTTTCACCAGGGAGAATAAGGTAGTTTCTTTAATTCATTTGTAATCAAGTCTCCTCCCCTTATAATGTCTTTGATAAACTTTTTATACATTTAATGGATTTCACGTTAAGAAAATATCGGGTCTAATTCACTATCCATAAAGCCAACAAACGAACCTTCAGTATGATTTCAAAAACAACAGATTCCAGCACTACATCGCATCTTACTGAACAGAAACAAATGTCATATGTTTCATCTGCATTAGGTACGTCAGTGCCTGTGAAACTTAGAGGCATGATAGTACTCACATCGCTGACAGTGTTACCAAGGCTCACCCCAATCAGCCTGATGAGGGCGCTACAGCAACCAAAAGTATGAAATCACTCATAACTCCTAAACCGTCAGTCACAGGCTGAAGTGTTTTATGTCGTTGGAATCCTTGGTTCACGCCAGACAGAACGCACTCAGATTCGATCATGAGCCTGATAGATTTTCTACTATTTTGGATTTTTATGAAAAACATACTTTTGCGAACTAGTTCTAGGTTTTTGCCTGATCGGAACCAAACCAGTGCAGAAAAATTCTCTGGAGAGTGAATATCAATAATTATCAATAAGAGTTTAACTTTCTACTCACCTTCGCAAAATGACGCCAAAACGTTTGAAAGGGGCGGAGCCACTTTAAGTAAAATGCCTGAAACTCTTGAACGGAATGAGATATCTTTGCCAAACTCAGAACACTTATATAAGAGCTAAATCTGAGGTCACAGGACAAAAATCATGGAGCTTGACCACTTGGTGGCGCTATAAGAGAGAAAAAACATAAAAATGACTATACCTACGCAACCATTTGTCGTATCAACATGAAAATTGTTGAGCACGGTCTTGGTCCAAAATGCCACAAGTGTCTATAAGGACATTTGCGTATCTCAAAAAAAACATGGCCACCACTGGCAGATGAAAAATTGCTAAACTGCATCTTTCAAGGGTGTAAACGATTGTATGTTGCATGTTTTTTTTACGTACATTCACGCAATATCCATATCATGTGATAGAACTCCTCATTCCGGACAACTTTGTCTCTAGAACTAGAACTGCTGCTGTCAATCAAATAGTTTGTAAAATGATGTAAATAACTTACTTTTGTGAACTAATCTAATCAGTTAAATCTGGAAAACACTGCAGTACAATTCTCTAAACTCTCAAGGTCAATAATTATCAAAAAATGTTGAAATTTACCCTTTGGGAAGCTATAATGGGGTCGTTCAGAAAGGAGGCCTGTCCAAATTTACCCAAAATCCTATAAAGCCTAAAGGAAAACTTCTAAACAAGGTGATTCTAAAGAAGCATGTAAAGTTTTAAGGAGATCAGACCACAGCTGGCGCTATAACAGTGGTACATTAAAAAACATAATATTTCTGTGGTAAATTACTTGGATTTGCCAAAATGCTTTTTTAAATCATTGATTTAGGTTGTTACAGACTTTGCTACATAATGTCTTTTTTTCACATGTGCTTAAATGCCTTAAAGCGCTTGAACCCCGGTAATCGCTGCTTGCAGCTATATTTTCAGTTATATTTTTTAGAAGTAATTTTACTAAAACCTTATGAAGCATGTACTAAAATCTTTGTAAAAATTAGACTAAAGATTAGTCTCATTTTTACTCAAACACTTATGATAAAAGATTTTCTTTTTGCAGTTAGCTCTTGAAATTAACATTTTCATTATTAATTTCTCTGCAGTAATCAGGGCCAAGGTGGTTGGAAAAAAAGAAGTGGATTCTGGGAATGATATTTATGGGAACCCTATCAAGCGGATCCAATATGAGATTAAACAGATCAAGGTGAGGGATGAAGATGACAGCTGTTATTCAGATCTAACCTACAATGAATATATCTTGCATTGAATAAAACGAGATTTTGTTGTCCTCTCTCAGATGTTCAAAGGCCCGGATCGCCACATTGACGTGATCTTCACCGCCCCCTCATCCGCAGTGTGCGGGGTGACGAATTTGGACACTACTGGCAAGAAGGAGTACCTCATCTCAGGTAAAAGACTGTTATTTCACTACAGCTGTTGTTTTTGGTCAAATAAATGTACAGTCTAACCACACAATGCTATTGGTTACTGCCTTCACAGCAAAGCACTTGCCAGTTGGCACATGCTTCACTCAAGGCGATCCGTTTTCAGACAGGACAGAAGTTTACAAACCGTGACTTACTGATGTACAATGTGCTGAATTTACAGCTGGGTTTCAATACTCTTCTAATGAACTTGCTGAGCAGGCAACTCTGAAGGGAAAAAACACAGAATATAAAAGAACGTCAAAAGATGAACACAGACAACTTCTGGTTTCCCCATCTCAGACCATTCCAGCAGAGCCCAAATTACAGAGTTGACAAGGCAGAGGTCTGTGGAGGGTAGCAATTGCCTTTAAAGCCGAAGTTTTAGAGGAGGAGGGGAGGTAAAATAATGAGAGAGCTGATCCTGTAGTGTGGAGTAACTGCTGAGGTTGTGTTTTCAAGGCACACATTCCCTTCTCCACACTGAGTAGAAACGACCCAGGTTTCAGATTGTAACCAGAACAGACCTTCAGAAACGTCAAAAATAGAAACCATCTTGAGGTTGTTTATGTCATTGTATTTGTACGTTCTCTCCCATTTTCTGAAGTCCCAAATTGCGGTTAGCTTCTCCTGTTCTCCACCGTCAGGGTTCACAAGCTTTTGCATGTAATGTTTTTCACCAAATCTGTGCTTTGACTCTGCTGTGACCTCTATGAAATGTGGTTCAGTCATAATACAGAACAATAGATGACTAACAGAAGGGTTCAGTTTATAAACGTGGCAACATGTTATCGTGTTCTCGTGTGTTGTTATTTTGTCTGTTGGGCCTTGCTGGGCCCGTGACTATCAGATGTTCAAAGATTGTTCAGATTGTTGTGTCTGCACATTGTGTTTCCAGGCAAGGCGGAGGCCAACGGCAAGATGCACGTGACTCTGTGTGACCTCATCATGCCCTGGGAATCCATGAGTGCCACCCAGAAGAAGAGCCTCAGTCAGCGCTACCAGATGGGGTGTGACTGCAAGGTGAGTACATTTTTTCTGTGGACACAAAATAATCATTACTGTGGAACATGCTGCCAACCTGGGTTGTGCACTTCAGAATAGACTAGAAGAACAAGCTGTTTCTTTCTTTCTTCTTCTTTCTTTCCATCCATCCCTGGAATTGTCTGTCTATTCATTCTTCTATCTATCCATCCTGTCTATCTATCTATTCATCTATCTATCTATCTATCTATATCTGTCTGTCTGTCTGTTTGTCCATCTGCCAGTCCATCATCCATTAATCATCCATCCATCCATCATCTATTTGTCTGTTCATCTGTCCATCATGCATCCATTTATCCATCCATCTATCATCTATCTGTCCGTCTGTCCACCCATCATGCGTCCAACATTCATCCATCCTGTCTATCTATCTGTCTGTCTGTCCGTCCGTCCAGCCGTCAGTCCATCATCCATTAATCATCCATCCATCCGTCCATCTATCATCTGTCTGTCCGTCCGTCCGTCCACCCGCCCATCATGCGTTCATCATTCATCCATCCTGTCTGTCTGTCTATCTATCCGTCCGTCCATCCATCATGCGTCCATCATCCATACATCTATCTGTTCGTCCATCCATCCATCCATCATTCATCCATCCATCTATTCGTCCGTCCGTCTATCATCTATCTGTCCATCCATCCATCCATCATGCATCCATCTATCTATCGGTCCATCCGTCCGTCCGTCATCCATTAATCATCTATCCGTCAGTCCGTCCATCCATCCATCAATCATCTATCTGTCCATCATGTCATCTGTCTATCTATCTTATTATTCATCTATCATGCATCCATCATCCATCCATCCATCATGTCATCTGTCTATCTATCTGTCTATCGATCTATCTTATTATTCATCTATCATGCATCCATCATCCATCCATCCATCATGTCATCTGTCTATCTATCTGTCTATCGATCTATCTTATTATTCATCTATCATGCATCCATCATCCATCCATCCATCATGTCATCTGTCTATCTATCTGTCTATCGATCTATCTTATTATTCATTTATCATGCATCCATCATCCATCCATCCATCGATGGAAGCACCATTGTCTATCTTTCTGTCTGTACAAAGTGTGGAAGCACCTACCTAGCTGATATTTAATAATAAAATGTATCTTAATTTTAGCATTTGCATATCTATATACTTTCTTTAAAAAAAACTACTAGTATCAGTATTACATCCTGTTAACAAACATTGTTGTTGCTGCACCAGATCACACGCTGTGCGACCTTCCCTTGCGAGATCAACGCCCCAGAGGAGTGCCTGTGGACAGATTGGGTGACGGAGAAGATAATTCACGGACGCCAGTCCGACCACTACGCCTGCATCAAGAGAGGAGACGGCTCCTGCGCCTGGTACCGTGGAGTCGCGCCACCCAAGAAAGAGTTTTTGGATGTGGAAGACCCTTAAAGTATCTCTCTCACTCTCCACACCACCCAATCTGAGATTTTTACAAATATCATAGATAAGGTGTAAGTTAATATCGACATAAAGACAAAACTCTACCAAATTGAATTTGAAATGGCTAGATTAGTGTACAGTCTTCATTAGATATCGCAACATGAGACAGAATGGTGCGAAAGTAAAGACCCCACCTAAGGCTGGCACCCAGAAAACACTTTGTCCCCATCGTGTGAGGGACAATCTTTAAAATGAGAGCACTTTCTGCCCCCCAAAACAGTGCTTAGATTTCTCTCTGCATAAAGGAAACTGCAATCTCATTTCACATTTTCAATTACTGGTCCAAACCCACACGGGGTGGTAGTGAAAGTATTACTTTTGAAGGTAGTGTAATTTCCCAAAGCCATGCCAATTGGTCCACTCAGATAAATGGTGAGGCAGGACTTCCCAGATAGTTCAAAGATGTGCGGGGACCTGGAAAGAACTTAAGACAGCTGGGGTTTGGGGAAAAAAACAAAAAACAAATTAAAGACCAAAGTCAATGTCGCTAGGCATGAATTTGTGACAGAAACAAAATTGTGCTGCTGACCAAATTTCAGAATGTTGAACTGTTGTATAAGAAGCTGTTCTTCATTTCACTTCCACTGTTTTTCATCACGGCGTATCCTTCGCATATACGAAAAATGAAGGAATAACAATGTAAACATCTATTATTCAGTTCTAGAGTTCACAATTAGCAATATGCAACGAATTCCTCTCCAATTCGATTTTTTTATGCACATCCCTAATTTGTTTTGTCAATATGTCTGTTTACCTTTCTGAACCTTGTCTCAAACGCCCACGACGAGTCCGATTTACGCATTTTTTCCTCCGTTAATAGTTCAGTGATGATACTATTTGAACTTGTTGCACTTTTTAAAGACAAAACCAAGAGGACCGTCTCCTCTTTTTTTGTAATTCTCATTTTCAATGCTTTTGTTATTGATTTGCAAAAATGCTTTATCTTTAAGAACTACAGCATCAGTTATCTAAGGTCCTAGTGAGCTGTTTTATCTTCCGTATTGTTCTTATTAGATTATGTACCCGAAGAGGTACGTAAGACTTTAGTTGCCATGGTAATGGGAAGACCCTTCGTTTTGCCCTAGAGTAAAACAAGGCTGATTGGATTGGCATGCAAAGACACAGGCCTATAGCATGCGCTGAGAAAGAGGAAACAAAGAGCGAGGTTCCTTCCTCCTGTGATGTCGATAAACTCAGGAGTTTATTGGCAGCTTGAGAGGAAGGCACAGAGTTGGGTTGTTGCAACCGTCCCCTGATTGGGGGTTGCCAAGTCACGTGATTGACTGAGGGTGAGGCGTTACAATACTAGTTGCTAGGCGCTTCGTCAGGGTGAACCATGTGGCCCGATGTGGTCATAGTGATTGAGAGGAAGAAAGAGAACAAGACTGATGTTGAACCGACGAAAGCAACAATAAGTGTTGATCGATTTGGACGATATAATGCATCATAACCATTGTATAAAATCAACACCGAGATCATTTGTATTGACAAAGGGAGCATTCCTATGGGTATTCGTTCAATTCACGCCTTTCTATTTTGGCTATCAGTGTTCCAGCATAAATGTACGAAGCTTTTTTTTTGCCTAAGTGTGATTTAAATTAAGATTTTTGTTTCAGTATCCTTTCTTCATACCAGAAGCGTTGTCATACACAAGCTTGAACTCCTACGAATAGTCTATATAAATCTACAAGGTTAATGTTTAATATGCATCGAGCTATAACTACTTAAACTGCTTTGTATGAATTGTTATTGAACTTTAATGGCGTAAGTTAAATGATTTTGTTTTCCACGTTTCTACTTTTTTAATGTGTTATTACCTTTGATTTATATGATCATTGTGTTATTTTTACCAGTCTTTTGTCTTTCTCTTTTATGATTTGCTGAAAAGAGCAGGAATGTGAGACCTAATGTCTGAACCACATGATAAAAGTTGTGGTAGAAGAACCAGACTATGCATGTCTTTGATGCTTTGTGTAATTCCCATGTGGACGTTCACTTGACGGATAAATATACAGTATTACCAAATAAAACATTAAACTACATCAGCTTGTCCCATTAGTATTTTTAAGTCTATTATTTTGATATTTCTGCATAATCTAATTCAATATCCATATATTCTGTGTATACTTCAGCACACATATACATACACTCATTTATTTCAGATTGTTCTAAAAAGTGGTTTCTGGTGGCTTTATAGTATATTTTAGCCCATATGTGACCCTGGACCAAAAAAACTAGTCGTAAGTAGCACGGGTATATTTGCAGTAATAGCCAACAATACATTGTATCGGTCAGAATTATCCATTTTTGCTTTATGCCAAAACAAGATCATGTTCCATGAAGATATTTTGTAAATTTCCTACCGTAATGTATCAAAACTTAGTAATATGTATTACTAAGAACTTAATTTGGACAACTTTAAAGTGTATCTCAGACAAATACTGTCCTGTCCTAACAAACCATACATCAAAGGAAATTTAAAAAAAATTGACCCTTGTGACTGGCTTTGTGGTCCAGGGTCACATGTTTACCTTCACAAAACACGATCAGATACTGCCCTCATGTGGCAGGAATGAATATTGAGCGCCCAGTTGTAGATAAAATAAACACAAGGTCCACTTTGGTTCAACTCCCATGAGTTATCACAGACCAGGGGTTTATTTCGACAGCTGTCTGTTTATTTCATCATCTTGTAATGATGAAAACAAGTACGTAACTCAGATCAGTTCACAGTGAGGGCAGGTTATGGACCCAACAAGCGCCATGAATGTTTTTGAATTTAAGGCACACTAACCGTGAAATACTGTTTTAAACTGATGTTTAATAGACTGTACTTTCCCAAAATGCTTGTAACTAGTATTTCAAACGTAAACATTTATGATTTGACTCTGCACAGGTCAAACGTTTTGGGACAGTAAGATTTTTAACGTTTTTTTAAAGAAGTCTCTTCTGCTCACCAAGCCTGCATTTATTTGATACAGAGTACAGCAAAAACAGTAAAAATATTTTTACTATTTAAAATAACTGTTTTCTATTTGAATACATTTTAAAATGTATTTTATTCCTGTGATCAAAGCTAAATTTTCAGAATCATTACTCCAGTCTTCAGTGTCACAGAAATCATTCTAATATGCTGTTCAAGAAATATTCTGTATTATTATCATTATTTAAAACAGTTGAGAATTTTTTCAGGATTTTTTGATGAACAGAAAATAAAAGCTTTTTGTAACGTTAACACTATATCATCATAGAAATTAATACTTTTATTTAGCAAGCATGCTTTAAATTTATCAAACGTGATGATAAACATACATATGCTGTTACAAAATATTTCTATTTCAGATAAATGCAGTTTTCAACATAATAATAATGATAATATATATATATATTTTAGCAGCAAATCAGAATATTAGAATGATTTCTGAAGGATTGTGTGACTGGAGTAATGATGCTAAAAATTCAACTTTGAAATCACAGGAATAAAATACATTTTTAAATATTTTCAAATAGAAAACCATTATTTTAAATATTTCATAATTGCACTGTTTTTGCTGTACTTTGAATCAAATAAATGCAGGCTTGGTGAGCAGAAGAGACTTTCTAAAAAAACATTAAAAATATTACTGTTCAAAAACTTTTGACTGGTAGTGTGTATGTCTGACAGTTTAAGAAAAACCTGCTAAAATGATTTCACTGATGGCTTTAGAGGCTATTAAAGCATTAAACCTTAAAAATAAACTTTTCCTGAGAGATGTATGTGGTAAATGACAGCGTTTGGCATCAGAGGGAAACATTTCTCAGACTTTTCAATCTGTTCCCGAGTATTCAGGAACGATCATATACAACAGGAACGGATGACAGGGCAACTGGATCAGCTTTATCCAAAGTCTATAAATTCTCTGTAAAATTTATTTTTACAGAGAATTTCGATTCACAAATCAAACCGATTCTTTGCAGCAGTCAGTGCCAAATGTAAAAAGACTATTCATAAATTATGCTTTAGTGCATAACAACCTTCTTTTTTAAAAAAAACTCAAATCAAAAAGCTTCTTTTTAGCAACAAAAATTGTCAAAAAGAGCTTTTAATTGGCCGATGACTTATGCATCCAGTCTGTGATTGGCCAGCACTCACAGGCCCTTGTTGAAGTAGACATAACTGACACGGTCGCCGTACTGAGAAACGATGGACTCCCTGAGCTCAGGTTCCAGTTTGGATACAGCCATAGAACTGCAAATCAAAATGCAAATGATTGATTAGTCCGGTATAGCTCAGAAAACACCAAACATCTGAATAAAGCATTTTAGAAGAGATAATGGATAAAACAGCTGCAAAAAGTTGCGTGAATAAGCTTAATGCCATTATGAAACTGTGATTAGCTCCAAAATTATTTGCTATAGTCACTGTTGATGTGTTAGTCAACATTATATCACTTGCTCAACAACAGATCCTCTGCAGTGAATGGGTGCCATCAGAATGAGAGTCTAAACAGCTGACAAAAACATCACAATCCACACCAGACTCCAATCCATCAATTTATGTCTTGTAAAATGACAGTTTGTAGTGAAAAACATCTTAATAACACTTAATTTCACTTCAGAAGATGTTAATTGATGGACTGGAGTCGTATGGATTACTTGTGGATTATTATGAAGTTTTAATCAGATGTTTGAACTCCCTTTGTTTTAACGGCACCCATTCGCTTTGGTGAGCAAATGATGTAATGCTAAATTTCAATGAAGAAACCAACTTATCTACATCTTGAATAGCCTGAGGGTATTTTTTAAGCAAATTTAAATTTTTGAGTGAACTATTCCTTTAAAAAGATACTATCCCTTTAAAAAAAGATGTTTTTTGGCATGTACAGTATATGCAAACTTTACCATCTCTGAGGAAACAGTGAACACGCTGCAGGCACCATGAAGATCAGACTGTGAAACACAGAAGGGTTTGTTATTTCTTCCACTGAAAGATGATCTCATATATTTGCCATATAAACCGGTGCTATTTTCATAATAAGAAATGTGATCACTTACAATACGCCAACCATCATGACTTGCAGCGGGCCATGAAGAAATGTGATTTTCTGCAAAAGATTGGACGAAACAAACAAATATGCTTTATATAAAATCATACATATACAGCAAGAAATGTATAGCTTTTACAGACCCAGGAATCCCAACATAATATAAAACTATCTTTGTAAGATTTATAATAATTGTAATTGAAAACATTATTATGCTACATAAAACCATTTGAAAACCTGTATGCATTGATGGTAGCTGACTGTTATATGACGACGACTCAACAGGCGTTGGTTTTGAGGTCTGAGAGTGAGTGAATTTATAACAGAAACACCTGCAGATCATAAACTGGCTATTTTATCACTTCTCTGTTCCATTGCGTACTCTTTGGATGCAAAACAACATCAGGCTCACCTGCATGAATCTGTATTTTTCCAGCCTCTGCATAATAATGGGGAGTATGACTGAAAAGAACAAAGAAAGCGGCTTAGGATTCAACATTGACTGGTGGGTGAGATGAGGACTGCTTTTTTTTTTTTTAGAACTGAGATCTGATAACAGCAGCCAAACTCTTTGCACTTACTCATGCCTGGCGCTGCCATGGTAACTCGAGAGATGACCACCTGTGTGATGCCCTTGACAGCTGCTTTCTATGACAAACACAGACAGTATACAGTATTTATTCAGTAACTGAAGAACAGAGAAATGCTTATGGTGTAAAAAAGCATCTTATCATTAAACTGATTATTGTAATGGTTCTGCTCATAAGCTTACGTACTCTGGTATGTATTAAATGTAAATTATAAAAAAAAAAATTGTTCTAACAGTAATGGATATCTTAGATACTAGGGCTGGGTTTTGCAAATTTCACAATTAGATTCTATTTGATTATGATTCACAAGCTTGCGATTCAACATAATTTATTCTGAAAACATATCAGGTATAGTACATGCCAAATTTTCTCACTGAATAAAAAAAAAAAAATCTCAACTTTTACTGTAAATTATACATGAGATTCAGCTGGTACTACATAACTATAATATTGAAGATTAAAATGAACTTATTTGTATACAAACGCTTAAATTACACACAACAATGTTTTTATAATAATTAAGTTACAATTACATAATTATATTTCTAGTTCAAATCATTTTTTAAAATATAAACATTTAAATCGTGGCTATCATAAAAACTTCATGGATTTATACAAACATTAAACAGTAAAAATATAATGAATAGGTTATATGATGCATATATTTAGTAACGTGCTGCTCTCTAGAGTTCATTTTTCTGAGGTAAATGTGACGTCATGTAACGTATTGTTTACAAACGGTTATAATGACGTGTCTGCGGTTGAAACACTGTTTGAGCGATTACGTGAGACGGATTTCGGTAAGCTGTACTCTTTCTTTTAACATACTTTTGGATGTTAATTCATATTTATTTTTCAAGACGTAAGTCTTAAAACTGCCGCTTCTCTGAACTGAGGAACTACAGTGATCTGTCACGCCACATTAAACAGCGCCAAAACAGCATTTACGGTTTGAATACTGTAATAAAATGGAAAATCTGAGACTTGGTTTCATATCAAAAGTAACAAAGCATAAAGCTTTTTGCGATTTGTTGGATGAGAGGTGCGTTGTTTAGTCCACTGACTGAAAACAGGCTAGACTAATCGATTCTTGGGATTTAAGAATTAATATCATTTTATAAAAATGAGAATAAATTAAAAATTGATATTTCAGCCTTATTAGATATATAAGATGCACAAGGAGGTAATGTAAAAATTAAGAGTATACAGGTGTTTAAACAGCCATTAGTGTAGTTTCTGTTTCTATTAATTTGTCTTATGGAATATAAGCAGTTTCTTTAGGGCAGTACTAGGGAGAATGTAAACTTTGGAGCAGAATAATATCATCGGGTGAGGTTATTTCACCCTGATACAACCAATAAATACTCCTCACCCTTGAGTGACCCAGTTTATTTCCATCTTCATCTGTCACAGCAATGCCGTTCAAAATCTCCCTGTATAGGAAAGAATAAACTGGATTGTTGTAATAAATAGACAGGTCAGCCTAGTGAGTAAGACCCATCTAAAAAAAAAGAGGGTAGGAAACGTAAGTGGTCTTACTGTTGTCTCATCATTGGAATGTTCACACAGTTAGCCGCGGCTACAGCAGCGAACGGCACCCATCGTGCCACAAGTGGAGGAGCTTTCTGAGGAGACAAATGTTAAAGGTTCACTCAAAATGCAAATTCTGTCATTAATTACTCACCCTCATGTCATTCCAAAACTGTAAGACCTTCATTCATCTTTGAAACACAAAATAAGATATTTTTGATGAAATCCGAGAGCTTTATGATCCTGCATAGAGAGCAAAGCAACTAACAATCATGGCCCAGAAAGGTAGCAAGGACATTGTAAAAGAATAAAATAAAATAACTCTATTCAAAAAAATTTGACTATTTTATCAATGTCCTTACTACCTTCCTGTGCCTTGAATGTGGTAGTTGCATTGCTGTCTATACAAGGTCAGAAAGCTCTTGGATTTCATCAAAAATATCTTAATTTGTGTTCAAAGATGAATGAAGGTCTTACAGGTTTGGAACGACATGAGGGTGAGTAATTAATGACAGAATTTTAATATTTTGGGTGAACTATCCATGTAATGTATGTTGTAATGCCATTAACTACATTACTATACATGATTTTCTCAAACTAAATGATATTAAAATATTCAGTTTGTACATCTTCTATTGTAATCGTCTGCATATCACAGATCATGTTTGCGGAGTATTCTCTTAATTATTTATATGAGGCTGAGTAATACCTTTGTATAGAGGTTCAGCCCGACCGCAGTGGCCAGCGCTGTGCTTGTTGCCGTCACATAAGCTACTCCAATCTGCCTGAGCAAAAAAAACACACACAACACAACAAAAAAACCCATATCTGTTACTGAAGCTTATCTGTTATTTGAAACTCCGTCCCAGACATCTGTTAATAAATCGCTAGGTATCACGAGACTGTCACATTTTAAGAGGTGTAAGTGAGTAAAGTTCAAAGAAAGAAAGGAGTCATAGGAACTTACTTTGGTGTGATGGGGGAAGCAGCATTGCGATTGGTGTAGTTGACCAGAGCGTTAAAAGACTGGTTAACCCACTGCCAGAACACTACAGCTGGAACTGTCCTACATGACCATACAAAATAACTGGTTAATAAAATATATAGTACATACTGTTATAAATAATTATAAATTACACTACCAGTTAAATGTTTTTGAACAGTACGATTTTGAATGTTTTTTTAAAGATGTTTCTTCTGCTCACCAAGCCTGCAATTATTTGTTCCAAAATACAGCAAAACCAGTAATATATTGAAATATTTTTACTACTTAAAATAACTGCTTTCTATTTGAATATATTTTAAAAGGTAATTTATTCCTGTGATCAAAGCTAAATTTTCAGCATCATTACTCCAGTCATCAGTGTCACATGATCCTTCAGAAATCATCATAATATGTTGATTTGCTGTTCAATAAACATTTATTATTATTACTATCAATATTTAAAACAGTTGAGTACATATTTTCAAGATTCTTTGATGAATAGAAAGATAAATGCTGTTCTTCTAACCTTACTATTCATCAAAGAAACCTTAAAAAAATCTACTCAACTGTTCAACATAATAATAACAATAATAATAGTTTTTTTAGAGCTGCAAATCAGAATATTATAATGATATCTAAAGGATCATGTGACTGGAGTAACGATGCTAAAAATGCAGCTTTTACATCACAAGAATAAATTGCATTTTAAAATGTATTCAAATCTAAACAGGTATCTTAAATAGTAAAAATATTTACAATTTTTACTGTTTTTGCTGTACTTTGAATTAAATAAATGCAGGCTTGGTGAGCAAAAGAGTTTTTTTTTTAAACATTAAAAATCTTACTGTTTAAAAACTTTTGACTGGCAGTGTATACTGTATATATTCTGAAATAAATATTAGAAATAGTAAAATAAAATGTATTTCAAGCACCGACCTGTAAAACTGAAGCATGAACCCTGTGATGGCCATACCCCCAGGCACCTGAAAAGACATTCTCCCTATCAAGTTCATCCTGTCACCTGTGTCAGGATGAAATGCAGAGTCATACAGCTTCTTGGCATAGTGTAGCTGCTCCTCTGTTGTGCCAGGAGGAACAGAGCCAGCTCTGGGGGAGAGAGGAAGTCAGAGAGACTAAGAAACAGGGAGAAGAGAGAGAAATCATCTCATCAAATCAATCCATGTCTTCACCTGAAGCTCTCCACTAAAGCTTTGGCTTCATCTAGTCTGGAGTCAGGCAGCAGAACAGTGCGGCAGTCAGTGATGTTGAAAAAGTGTTTGAGACGGCCCACGAACGTGGATTGATCCCAGCGTGGGGCGTCGATATCAAAGCCCTTCAGAGCTTCCATGGTTCTCTCTCCTTACAAACAGCCTGGGTGGAAAAACAGAAAATAAAAAATATTCAATACATTGATGGTTTCTAGTTCCAGCCTACAGAAAATTGTGCTAAGAGACACAGAGCAAAACAAATGTGACATTTTAGATTAAATTTATGTTCTGAATATATTCAATAGCATAAACCAAATGCAATTTTTGTGAGTGGCTTAAAATGAAATGTGAGTTCTTTCTTATTTTACTACTAACAGGTTTCTCAAACAAAAGCAGCATATCTCCAAATGCTATGATAAGAAAGCCAAAAGCAAGGCTCTCAAAGTGAGGCCAGCTATGCAAACAGATGTATGGGTAAAAAGAAAAAACAGACCAGGGCCTTGACCAATAATCTTGACTAGTGAAAGCGAGAAATGGACTCTTGAGAGTCTGACCTAATTCTAACCAATTTAGTTCAGTCTTCCAAGTTAAAAATCAATGAAGTTTCCACTAATCCCTAACAAGTATGGTTTAAAAAAAAAAATGTAGAGGATACTATAAGTATCTACTTATATACTTTACACTTTGCATATGTTACTTTTTAATGCAATGTATTACAAATATAGTAGTCAACATTTGAAGTGAATCAAAACCTTGTTGTCCTAAAACCAAAACAATACCTGTTCTTGTCTTAGAACAACTTTGCTGAACTTTTTTGATCCACTTAAATGTTGACTACTGTATATCGAAATGAAAGCAAAGCAGGTGGACCAGGTTTGACTTTTGTAAAGTCACTATTTACTGCATTGAATTGAAAATGCACAAAAGGCAATGCACAAAACAAGCAAACACAGAATGACTTCCAATGGGACCAAACTTGTCAAAGCTTATTTTCATTCAGATAATTTGTTTCCCTACCGGTTTAACCTGATTTACTGGTAACAGAAAATGTAAAACATATACTGTGATTAAAATAAAATAAAATATCACCAAGCTAATACAACTATGTACAGTATATGTACTATACCAACTACGTTAAGAAGTTTAAGGAAAACAGACGTCGACTGAATTTCTGGAGTTGCATAACAAAGTAAGCATTCTATTTTAAAACATCAAGACTTCTCAAAGCATGAATTTTCATAAAAACCAACCCTGCAATAAATTTACATTAGACGTATGCAAAGTAGCAGCTAATTAGAAAGCAGACTGTATCAGAAAGACCATGTTGTCCAGCAGCTTGCATCAGTTCATGTGCACTGTACACAAGCACCCGGATATGCGCTGTCAAAACAAATCAGACAAAACCACAAATATCAGATGTGCTGCATTAAAATACCTTTGTGAAGTGGCGTTACACTCTTGTTTATATCTCGTGGCACTGCAGTATAAGTAAAAACATAAATGAAGCGGGTTAAACACTGATGATGTGGGCTTGAAACAGTAGACGAGCACGTGGCATTCTTCCTTCCAATCCCTGACGAGAAGAAGCTCCCTCCCCTTACAGAGAGTAAATCAGAGTCGTTTGCGCAAATCGGTTCCTTCGAACAGTTCAAAGAGGCGATTCGAAAACAACTGATTGAACTATGAAATGACCCGCTGTAAAATGTTTCTAACAAAATACTATTAACATGTAGTTGACAAGTCTTAGTTTAGTGTGTTGCAGCCGATGCAACTCATAAAACACAAAGGCATTTAGAAGCAATCACAGTTCACTCCAAATGGGACGATTCTCGGTTCAGTTGAGTCGTTAGCTGAATTCGGAATAGCATTCTACGCTTACCTTTTTTGCCATATATGTATATGTATGTGGCAAGGATTGTAACAGTAGTATGCTTGTTATTAGTATGCAAATTGAGTAGATGAGTTCAGTGGCGCTGACTCGAGAGCCGCTCGAATCGATTTAGTTCGATTCTTGAACGAATCGTTCAGAGCAGTTTTATAAGGTTCAATCAACCCTGGCGAATTTTTCTTTTCAGAAATGTAAATTTTCCTGCAAAACCCTGCTTTATGTGCTTTAAAAATGGAACACTATATTGATCGAATATACTGATTTTCTATTAAATAAAAGGCAATTAAAAAGAGCCTGGATGAAAAACAACACATACAAGAAATAACTCAATACATTGATGTTTCTAGTTCCAGTCTGCAGAGAATTGATTAAGCTAAGACACACATTTTTAACTAAAAACATGTTCTGATTAGACTTAAGTGGTCTGAAACTGCTTGGCACAAACCAAATGCAATTTCTGATTCGCAAATGGTGAATTTATATTACTTTGAGTCCAGGGGTGGCTTAAAATAAAATGTGAGATCATTTGCAGTCTTCATTTACGTCGTATTATTATTATATTTTTATTACTATCTGGTTTCTTATCTAACAAAGCATGGTATTTCCAAATAATAAGCAAGCCACAACCATAGCTCTCACAGTGAGGCAATTAAAATTAATTTCTTTAATATTTTAATATTAACATATATTAAGATCCCCTTACTGTGCAAATATTTGTGTTACATTCCTGATTTCCTGAATTATTTGTAACATGTGGTTCATATTGTCTTACTAATAAAAAGATTAGTTCTGATACTTTTACTAAAATAATTTTACTTATAATTTTTTAATATATTACGCATTATACACAAAATGTAAAAATATTTATTATGAAATTCTTTTCCAGTTCCATACATCTTCATATTATTTGATCTGTGTGTGCAGAAATATAATCAGCAAATTAAAAACATAATTGAAATCGAGACTGTTATTATAATTTGTTTTAATAAAATTTTATTTATTTCTGTATTAAAATATATATTTTAAAACGGCATTAAACATTAAATAAAAAATCGGTTAGCAGAGCTAAATGTTTATGTGTACCACGTCACTTTTAGCCCTTCTTGGAATGCGCGTCTTTTTTGCGTACTACGTCACCCCCTCTTCCCCTTAGTAACCCTCAGCGGCGTCTCAGGGAGGCAGAATCACAAGATGGTGAGTTAAAGCGCTAACAATAAACATATTCTTACCCGTAGACGCTTTTCATTTGAGATTCAACATTCATATCCGTCACACTTTTGTTAAATCGAGTCCTGTTAGCCTCTGAGGAGAATAGTGGATTTGTTGTAATCAAGTGGTATTAAAGATGAGCAGCGGTTCTCGGTCGTGGATGAGATTAGCTTCCAGGACTGTTTAGGTGTCACGACTGTTCGAGAATCGCTTATGTATTGCATCCAAAGTCTGTTTTTATGTCTATTTTACGGGGAAAGTATATAAAGATCTATTTTCTTCAGTTACACATCCCTTGAGCATTCATTGCTCCTCTTGAAACCTGTTTGTTGATGCTCGTGTATGACGTCATGCTGCATGCATTGCATAAACTCATTGTATAATCTGCGCTTTTTACTTGATTTTTAGGGTTTGTTATCAATTTTAAGAAAACTCAAGAGTACTCCCGACCAGGAGGTGCGGATATTGCTTCTGGGGTTGGACAATGGTGGCAAGACCACCTTGCTAAAACAGCTGGCATCTGAAGACATCACTCATATTACTCCAACACAGGTGATACAGTCACTTAGGGTCCTCTTTTTCCCAGATATGTCCTGGCTGGGATTTCTACATTGCCTAAAATGTCCCGGTTTTGGCTTTGCTACGCTATTGTTTTCATACCTGCTGATGGTTATGACTGAAAAGTGATTTGCACTTCATGATTAGGTCAGTTACCTGGATGCGCAGCCATATTGGAGATACTCGGATGTAAACAACAGCATGGATTGCACGGTTAATGTACTAATATGTTGTTCTGCTAATTTATACTGTCTAAACCATGGAAAAAATGATTGGAAGCTTCTAAATCATATAGAAAAAGACTTAGTAAGAAGGAAAGGGCACAATATTTTGACAAAATGAAATTAATAGGTGTTAAATATGTATGTACAAGCAGAATTAGGAGTAAGATATTACCCTAATATTTTACTAACCTGACCCAAAATGATAAACACGAATGTTGTCAAGATTCTCGCTCTGTAAATCTTGGTTGAGTTTGGCCAACCACAAATGACTTTTGTTCCTCAGACAGTTTTATGCACTCTTCTCGTTGATTTGTTATAACTTGTGGTAGTCTATAGTACTCCAAATGTTTTCCTGGTCCGACTGAGTAGTACAGCTCATTTTCAGCAGCAATAATCAGGAAAAAATGCAAGTTTCATTCGGTACATTCAGTACGTAATCATTCGATCGTGGCTTGCAATGCAATTATGCATATGTATAATGTGTGTTTGACTGTAGAGAGCATATAAATAGGAAAACAATGCCAAAACCCAGACATTTTAGGCAATTTAGAAGTCGTGGCCAGTTGTGGCTTCTAAATGCAGGCTCTATGGTGGTAACATTAAGCTAATTAAGAGTTAATGGATGTGTTAAGTCCTTTACCTGGTCAGCTGCATTTTATTACCATAGCAAGTTTAATAGCTTAATATTTTTTTCTCTCTGTAGGGTTTCAATATTAAGAGTGTCCAGTCGCAAGGATTCAAATTAAACGTGTGGGATATCGGTGGTCAGCGAAAGATCAGACCTTACTGGAGGAACTACTTTGAGAACACAGATGTACTGGTAAGCTCATTTGTCTGATTAAAAGCCATTCCACAGTCCACTTTGGGACATGTTGTTAATTGGACACTCCTTTTGATTTCAGATTTACGTTATTGATAGTGCAGACCGCAAAAGATTTGAGGAAACTGGACAGGTGATGTTTCGTTGCTATTATTTCTTCACTATTCCAAGCCATTTCTGCTTTCAGTGTTTAAATAAGTGAATTGATCTGCATGCAGGAGCTGGCTGAGTTACTCGATGAAGAAAAGCTCAGCGGCGTCCCGGTTCTGGTGTTCGCGAATAAGCAGGATTTGCTCACGGCAGCCCCCGCGTCCGAGATAGCCGAGGGTTTGAATTTGCACACTATCAGAGACCGAGTGTGGCAGATCCAGTCCTGTTCTGCCCTTACAGGAGAAGGAGTCCAGGTTGGTTTGGAATGCATTCTGTTAGTCAAATCTGACTTTGAAACTGCAGTATTGGACTGACTCAAATGTTATTTCAGGATGGGATGAACTGGGTCTGCAAGAGTGTGAACGCTAAGAGGAAATAGAGCTGTTTTCCAAGCAGGAGGGAATACAACCATGACTTTGGAAAAAAAAACTGTCAGTAGGTATAGGAAATGAAGGCTTATAAAACTATTTAAAGTCACTTTTGCCTCTCCTTTTGGTTCTGTTTCCATATAATGAGTTTAAGTTAACAGTATCCTTTGCTAGTCTTTTAAACACAAAA
Organism: Labeo rohita; assembly: GCF_022985175.1. Classification (NCBI taxonomy): domain Eukaryota; kingdom Metazoa; phylum Chordata; class Actinopteri; order Cypriniformes; family Cyprinidae; genus Labeo; species Labeo rohita. Next base: position 9,059,054 of record NC_066880.1, read on the forward strand.
TTACGAATGTACGTCCATGTGATTTCACATTTGATTTGTTTGCTTTAGTACATTTCAAATCTTGATTCATTCTGCCTTCATTTCTTGTTTTTATATTGAATGTTATAGTTATTTAGAAGATTTTGTTACTGAGACATTTAAAAAGTGACAGCTTTCGTCTGTCCTTCCATACTGGCATTTCTCAAGGATATAACGTTCTTGTTACTCCATCTAAGGTCATATTTTTGTAAGTTTTCCTGAGAGTAACAGAGATAAGAATTACGGTACCCAAATGCAACATATAAGAAACATCAGTATATTCAAAAGAAAAGGGGACCATCAATAGGATGTTTTTGATAATTAAATGTAAATAATATTCCACATATCAAATTATTTTCTGCATATAGTCAAATTTTACAAATCCAGCATTTAAGGATTTCTTAGAGCTCTATAATGTGTGGCCTGTACAGCTGTAATCTATACATTGACGAGTGCAAAAGGACGTCTGTCGTCATCACATAAAGATTATTTCTGTAGCGTCTCTGAATGTTGTGATGTGTGTGAAACTGCTGAAGTAAAATACTGAAAACTGCATGTGTGATGTGTTATTCTTTGAGAATTCTTTTAGAGTATGTAATCCTAATTGTTCTGTTATGTTTATTTTCTTTGTTTGATTTGAAATGGGGTGGTTGCACCAATGCTAATACATTAGGATATCTGTCAGATGCACACACTCTCACAACATATGGTGTTGACAGAGGCACAGCGACTTGCCAAGTCACACTTCACATACACCTACGCTCATGTGATGTTGCTTATTATCTAATGCCGTTCTGAAAGCACATGGTATATTTTGTAAGCCATTGTAAAGACACGTTTTTAATACAAATCTGAGATTAATCCTTCAGAATGCATAAGTGTTATATAGGTGGCACTATTGTCCATGTTTACCATTCTGGCATTATTTTGTTTGCTAGTTCCTGATTCTGTTCTATTATTTCACTGCTCTTCATAAAACCAGTCATAAGTAGCACAGGTATATTTGTAGCAATAGCCAACAATACATCGTATGGGTCAAAATGATCAAGTTTTCTTTTATGCCAAAAATAATTAGGATATTAAGTAAAGACAAAGAAGATGTAGAAGATATTTTGTCAATGTCCTACTGTAAGTATTCATTTTTGATTAGTAATATGCATTGTTAAGAACTTCATTTGTACCACCTTGAAGGTAGTTTTCTCAATATTTTTATTTATTTATTATAATTATTATTATTGCACCCTCAGATTTCAGATATTCAAATAGTTGTATCTCAGCCAGATTTTATGTCCTATCCTAAAAAAACCATACATCAATGGAAAGCATATTTTTCAGCCTTCAGATGAATTTTAAATTTTTTGAATTTCAGTTTTATACATCATCTACTAAAACTAATATATATATATATATATATATATATATATATATATATATATATATATATATATGTTTGAGCATATAAGAATGGTTTCTAAAAATTCAGTTTTGTCATCACAGGAATAAACTATGCTGTGATAATATGTACTACTGTAATAATATTTCACAATATACACAATATAACTGCTAAAAAAAAAAAAAAAAATCCCCCCCCCCCCAAAAAAAATCCCAAAAATGAAAAATCGGTCATTATTTACTCACCCTCATGTCGTTTTAAATCAGTAAGACCTTCGTTCATCTTCGGATCACGAATTTTGATGAAATCTGAGAGCTTTCTGACCCTGCAGAGTCAGCAATACAGCTGACACATTTAAGGCCCAGAAAGGTAACAACATTGTTAAAATAGTCCATCAAAAATATCTACTTATCAAAAATATCTTATTTTGTGTTCCAAATTTTGTGTGATTAATTAAAGATGCAAACCGTAGGTTTTGCCTCTTTGTCGCCATATCTTGCAGAAAACCTGCAACTGCAGTTATTTGCGGAATTATCTTCAGTACGTGGGTTGTGCACCGGCACAGCTCCAGCGCGGATGAATCTAATGTTTTGAGGTATATGAGTAGCTGTCAATCACCGCACCGGTGTGGATACTGTAATTAGGAATCACAGATTCTAGCCTACGTCTTGGAATATGTGGCCCAAATAAGAGTTTTCACAGAATATTGTCATCTGAACAAGTAAGTAACAAGTTTTACCTTTGTTCTGATCAACTGAGGAAAAAAACATTACAATAAATCACACTACCAATGGACCCTTTTCACAAGCTTGTGATGACGCGTTTTAACGGTCATCATTATCATAAATCCTTTAAACTTTTTTATATTTTGATTTTTAAAAATATGTATGTGCAGTTATAACACTATTGTTTGTATTATACCACCTTTTCAACAAGTTACAAAAAAACTAGTTAACGCTATACTAATGCCTCGTCTATAGACCAATTTCGAGTAGACGTCACGGTGACGTCACTTGCAGCTGCGCGCGCATAGTGGTTGCAGAAAAACACTGGTAGCAAATGGAGGTAAAGGGGTAAACTCCATGGAATAAGAGAAAAAATGCAAATAATTTGTATACAATACTGTAGTCAAAGACGGCATTTGAAGCTAACGCAGACGTTTAAACTGACACATTATGGATGAAAACTGCTATGATTACTGTACTTTTAAAGCATAAATTTGATTAAACAATAGGTCTACATAATATTCACATATGCTGTTCATAGGAGATGTACTGTATTAGCCCTACCGTTACAGCATTACATATTATTTAAACCATTTTACCGAACATTTTTTTTATTTTATCTCACAATTCTGACTTTTTTCCTCACAAATGCAAGTTTATATCTACTAATTCGGACTTTATAACTCGATTTAACAAAACTAATGACTTTGTTAATTCTGAGGGGGCAAAAGCCAGAAGTTTGGGATTTAAACTGAGGGGAAAAGAGAGAATGACGAGTTGTTTTTCCTCTAGATTTGTGGGATATAATCTCAGAATTGCGAAAATAAAGTCAGGATTTTGAAATATAAAATCAAATTTACATTTTTTATTCTTTTATACAATGGCTCCATAGACTGCCACTTGAACCGCCCATAAAAACGTCATCCTGGTTTCGGATCTGTAAGACTATTCCACTATCTAACGCCAGTTTCTTTGAATAACAGTGCTTATCGCTGGGTGACAAGCTCTTGTAATATGCGAATAACATTTTGAAAATGACATCTAATCAATATAATCTATACTCTTTTTAAATCTAAGTATTTTGTGCCGTATCCTTGTAATTCTCTAGCCGTAAAGGCGAGCTCTCCGGGGTTTTCTGCAACCATGCTGCGCGCGCATCCCGAATGTTTACAAACAGATAATTGGTCTATAGGAGGGACGGTAAATTTGACATTGTTTTCTCTTCTGACTGCTAATATCAGTTTCTCTCAATTTGTAATTTGTTTCCTTTGATTGAAAGTCGTGAAAACACTATCGTGTAGTTTTTCTTTTGCTATTTGAGCATATGTGAATGCAATAAATAAATAAATATATATATATATATATATATATATATATATATATATATATTTGTGGTACTCTCCCATTCACTGCTCTCAGATTTTACCCAACTATGACGACTTCCACTATGAGAAACCCGGAAAAGTGAGAAAGGTCCATGGTGATTAAATCTATATCACAACTAAAACCGTGTAAATTAAATACTATTTAACTACATAAATTAAATTACTATTGGTATACATTGCTTCCAGATTGTTACACATTGTTCTCAAATATTTGACCGAGATACAACTATTTTAAAATCTGGAATCTGAGGGTGCAAAAAAAATCAAAATACTGAGAAAATCGCCTTTAAAGTCGTCCAAATAAAGTTCTTAGCAATGCATATTACAAATCAAAAATAAATTTTTTATATATTTACAGTAAGACATTTACAAAATATCTTAATGGAACATGATCTTTACCTAATATCCTAATAATTTTTGGCATAAAGGAAAAATTTATAATTTTGACCTGTACAGTGTATTTTTGGCTGTTGCTACAAATATACCAGTGCTACTTAAGACTGCTTTTGTGGTCCAGGGTCACATATAGCAATATAGCCTACCAGCCAGGATGCCTTTTTATGTTTACAGACGTGATGTAATGACGCAGCTTTCTTAACAGTACCACTTAAATTAGAAAACATTATTATAAGCTTTCCATTGTGAACGAGACTGACTGATTATGTACTTGCTCAAAAATTGATTTCGGATGATTTTTAACCAAAAAAGTCACGGACTGCAGCTTTAATGACAGAATTTTTATTTTTGGGTAAACTATCCCTTTAAGGGATCTAGAAAATAGTCATTAATATATGCTTCATAAGTACTAATAAACAGCCAACATGCTAGTAGCATGCATGTTTTTGTGTAGCATGTAATTGTGTTGATGCCACAAACACAAATGTGTGTATTAATTAAAAACTTCGAACAAACCATGATTACAAAGCAGCCGACAGTCAGTAGATTTTCTTTTGCATTTACATTTTTAATGGCCCAAAAGCAAGCCTTAATCTTAATTGAATCGATTCCAGTTAATTAAATCAAAATGAGTTGGTCTGAGTGCGTTTGATCTTTAATGAGCAAAACAGGCTCTGTCCTTTAAAAAGAAGAATCTCATTTTGTCTCTAATGTTTGTGTAAAGCAGCCAATGACAAGCTGGAACATTTGTACCAGCAGCCTTTCTCCCCCTCCTCCTCCTTTGCTCAATTCTGAGCGTATTTCTTCAGTAAGAGCCGTGAGTGGCGACCATGCTAGCTGAATAGCTAACAGCCTGTGTGCCTGAATGAGAACACACCCAACCACTCCCTCCGGTTCCTGCACTCTGCATCTTTGAGTGACATTCGCGAGCTGACACGTGCGCCCACAGTGAAACGGGCAGGCTCTATTAAGCCTGAATAAATCCTCCGCCAGCCAGCTCTTTGAGACAGGCAATTAGACAGGCCTCTATACCTCCCTCTGCATCCTAGTGTGAAGGACCCAGCCCTCATCCAGCATTCTTATCCACAGGCTTTTCCTTCCATCTGGCCCTTAGACGAGCCAGAGTAGAAAGACAGTGGCTTTTTGAATTCTGCTTATTGAAGTGAGAGGCCCCTTTCTCTCTGATTTAAATTGGTAGTCTTGAAGTGTGGGCGTTTTTGATGGAGGCAGCCAGATATCTTCGTGATGGGTAACAAAGTTCCGGGAGAATGGATTATCGTGGGGAGTAAAGCGAAATGTCAGGGAAAGGGGCGTAATTAGCATTATGCTGGGTTGTTTGGTTCCTTTTAATTATATCCGACTTCAGATAGAAGCAGAAATGAAATACGCAGCCATTCCAAGTGTCTTCTTTCAAAAGAAACCACAGTTGTGCTTGTAGTCCAAAGAGTTGGTGAAATTCAAGCCTTTTAGATCAGGTATGTAATTTTTAGGTTTGGTCAGAAATATTATAGCTTTGGAATTTTAAATATATTCAAATTTGTTACATTTAATTCACTACTCACCTGAACACATAGGTACAGAAGAGGATTAGGGCCACGCAATAAAAAAAAAAAAAAACTATCTCGAGATTAAAGTCGTTAAATTGCGAGAAAAAAAGTCGAGATTAAATGTTGAGATTAAACTCGTTAAATTGCGAGAAAAAACTCGTTAAATTGCGAGAAAAAAGTCATTCAATTTCGAGAAAAAAAGTCGTTAAATTTCGAGAAAAATGTCGTTAATTTGCGAGAAAAAAAGTAGTTTAATTGCGAGGAAAAAGTCGTTAAATTGCGAGAAAAAAGTCGTTAAACTTCGAGAAAAATGTCGTTAATTTGCGAGAAAAAAGTCGTTAAATTGCTAGAAAAAAGTCGTTAAATTGCGAGAAAAAAAGTCGTTAAATTTCGAGAAAAATGTCGTTAATTTGCGAGAAAAAAGTCGTTAAATTGCGAGAATAAACACACTTGTGTCATGTTCATTTCATCTGGTCGGAGAGGGTCTAACAGCATCTGCAGTGGCGTAGTTTGTAGAGCGATACACACAGATTTGGCGCATGGTGCGATCGACTGCGGTTCAAACCTGACTTTTGCAGAACTCGCTTTTCTTCCTTTTCTCATCACGTCACATCGGAAAAGTGGGAATCAACTGCTTAACGAGCGTTTTATAATAATATATTAATAAGGGGTATATACGCAAAGCAGACTGATAAAGAAGTGGGTACAGGGCTACGCCGTTAAGGTGACAGCCAGATCATGTATCAGTAAAACCCGAGTGACAACACTTTGCTAACTCACGAGCAACTGTCATGACTTAAGCGCACAGCAGAACAGCGCAGCGCCAACTCAGAGCAAATGCGTTTACTCGCAGGTCTCGATCAGACGACCACTAAACAGATTTCAACTAGTTTTAAGGCAGATGAAAAAGGGCTGCTATTCTCAACAATACTGACGCGGAAAACAGCAGAAACACTGCGACAGCAAGAATCCTTTTAAACGCACAAATCGATAGCTATTTACAATGGATTTGCTTAAATCTACCCCTTATTAATACATTATTATAAAACGCTCGTTAAGCAGTTGATTCCCACTTTTCCGATGTGACGTGATGAGAAAAGGAAGAAAAGCGAGTTCTGCAAAAGTCAGGTTTGAATCGCAGTCGATCGCACCATGCGCCAAATTTGTGTGTATCGCTCTACAAACTACGCCACTGCAGACGCTGCTAGACTTTCTCCGACCAGATGAAATGAACATGATACAAGTGTGTTTATTCTCGCAATTTAACGACTTTTTTCTCGCAAATTAACGACATTTTTCTCGAAATTTAACGACTTTTTTTCTCGCAATTTAACGACTTTTTTCTAGCAATTTAACGACTTTTTTCTCGCAAATTAACGACATTTTTCTCGAAGTTTAACGACTTTTTTCTCGCAATTAAACGACTTTTTTTTCTCGCAATTTAACGACTTTTTTCTCGCAAATTAACGACATTTTTCTCGAAATTTAACGACTTTTTTCTCGAAATTGAATGACTTTTTTTCTCGCAATTTAACGACTTTTATTCTCGCAATTTAACGACTTTTATTCTCGCAATTTAACGAGTTTAATCTCAACATTTAATCTCGACTTTTTTTCTCGCAATTTAACGACTTTAATCTCGAGATGGTTTTATTTTTTTTATTGCGTGGCCCTAATCCTCTTCCGTACATAGGCTTCAATACTTTTGGTACGCAATAAACAATGACAGTAACATCCTGTGGATCATTTGTGAGTATGAATGCGTCATTTTGAGTAGAAAATGAACTCCAGATGTAACAAAATCACAAGTTACTAAACCTAACAACAAAAGCAATGCTAAAACAGTGTGAATACAGCTGGGAAAAAAATCAACCTTATTAATTATTCATGCCTCAGTGCATGATGGGTACACCAGTATTAAACAAGCTAAGTAGGTTTTATTTAATTTTATGACACTGATATTTAAGATGGAATTGAGTACTAATATAGAATTTTCTTTCTAACTAACTTTTTCATGTAGAAATTGCATTTGTTTTTCTGTAGTATTTACTTCACCACAAAATAACTATTGTCAGTGAGGTTTTTTTCTTCTGCCAATTAGTTTTAGGCTTAAAAGTCTATTAGTCATGTTCAGTTGTGAACAAAACGTGTAAGAATCATAAACTTTTGTTGGTCACAAAGCTTATGTCACTGCAGCACTCTTGCCTTTTGTAGATGGGATGCTTTTTCCTGTACCACTCATATAATAAATGATGACTCAAAAATGATTTATTTTTATTCATCATTATTTATTTTTTTTTTAGTTCAGTTCTATTTATTGTTTCTCTTCACTTTAATTGTATATCATTTTTATTTCATTTTATTTCTTCAAATTAATTGAAAAAAAAAATGTAATTCAATAATTATTAGTTTTATCTAGTTTTAGAATACAATATGTCAATATGTCTAGTGTTCAAAAATATTTTAAAGTAGTTTAAAATAGTTAAATTTCAATAAAATGTAATAGGGTAAACCAGCGTGAGTTATTTTGGGGTTAAAACAATATTCCTTGGGTCAATACCATATTTTATCATGTGATCTCGGACACTGTGATTGTTATTGGTCAATAACAGCATTCATAGGTGATTTTTTTCAGAATAATAGCTGTTTTCTAGGGCAGCAGTGTATAACTGTATACACTGTATTATTTTTGTGGCCTCTACAAATAAGCTACCACAAGCTACACTACCAAACTAAAAGTTTTTAATGTTTTTTTAAAGAAGTCTCTTCTGTCTGCATTTATTTGATCCAAAGTGCAGCAAAAACGTTTTTGAAATATTTTTTACTACTTAAAATAACTGTTTTTTGTTTAAAAATAATTAAAATGTAATTTATTCCTGTGATTTCAACACTGTTTTTTGCATCATTACTCTAGTCTTCAGTGTCACATGATCCTTCAGAAATCATTTTAATAAGCTGATTTGCTGTTCAAGAAACATTTTTTTGTTCAAGAGTACTTTTTCAGGATTCTTTGATGAATAGACAGACACAAAGATCAGCATTTATCTGAAATAAAAAGCATTTGTAACATTAAACATTATACCATTCATTGATTTTTTTTTTATAGAAATTAATACTTTTATTTACCAAGGATGCTTTAAATTGATAAAAAGTGATGATAAAGTCATTTATAATGTTATAAAAGATTTCTATTTCAGATAAATGCTGTTCTTCTGAACTTTCTATTCATCAAAGAAACCTGAAAAAAATCTACTCAGCTGTTTTCAACATCATAATAATAATAAATGTTTTTTTGAGCAGCAAATCAGCATATTAGAATGATTTCTAAAGAATCATGTGACTGAAGTAATGATGCAAAAAATTCAGCTTTGAAATCACAGAAATAAATTACATTTTAAAATATATTCAAATAGAAAACAGTTATTTGAAATAGTAAAAATATATTTCAAAATGTTACTGTTTTTGCTGTACTTTGGATCAAATAAATGCAGGATTAGTGAACAGAAGAGACTTCTTTAAAAAAACATTCAAAATCTTACTGTTCAAAAACTTTTGACTGGTAGTGTATATCCAAAACATTAGAAAACAGATATTGTAAATTGTAATAATGTTTCACAATATTGCTGTTTTTAACTGTAGTTTTGAAGAGCAAAACATGCTTCTTATTTGCTTATTTTAAATCTCATATTGTAGGTCCTGATCACCCACTTTGTGATACTGACAGGCTGACCTTGATATTTTTCATAACTTAAACCACACAAGACCACATGCCTGTTCTAAACTCCGCAGCATCTGCGTTCCTATGACAGAAATGCAATAGTCCAGGGTTGGATTAGTGGTCGATCACACCTTATCTAAGATCAAGAGGCTCAGACCAGCTTTCTTGCAATAACATCCTGCAGTCCACGTAACCATAGCAACTCAGAGGGACTTGAATGTGCCTTTAAAGTTGCACAAATAAAAGGGCAACATTGATTTTTATCTCCTTGATGGGATATAGTCTTCTCATTTGGCTTCATTTACTTCTATTCTGACCATATTTAGACACACTCAGTAAGATATCATCTCGTCTGTGAAAGACTCGGATTCGTTCCTTTGTAGTTTCACAAACAGATTGCCGGCATACTTGAACACCCCTAAATGTATAAAATTATCATACATTTCAGTGTATTACAATCTATTTATATCTATATCTATATCCACATATATATTATGAATTTGCGGACAGAGATTTGTTGCGTGGCCTTATCAGCACACTCACAGACTCAAACACTCACAGCGGTTTAATCGTCAGTTCAGGCAGTAGCACCTCTGTTATTGAGTGCCATTAAAATACTGGCTGTCAGAGGGGTGCAGTGAAGGAGACATAATTATGCACCTCAGCCAGACACAAAAGGCCCAACACCCACACAGATCTCTTCTTCCTGCACCGAGCAGTCAAGCTTTTCCACATGGGACACGGTACCGTAGATCATCGGGATCATCTCGGCAGATTCAGATGTGCACCTAATGGCACCGTTATCATTCTGGAAACACATGGAATGTTCTTCTGTACGCTGTTCTGGATTTGCGGTCTAAGGGGGTCGATAGCTGTTTTTTCCTGACCGTGTGCCACCGTACAGGAGCATGTGTGTGTGTGTGTGGGGTGAGGGGGAGGAGTTAGCACAGTAAATTTCTTGTTCCTTTTTTTTACTGTGCATTTTGATGGGAATCGGGCAGCTGTTTTGCAGCTGCTGCATGAATAGAACCACCCTGAGGCCTTAGGAGCCGTTCACACAGAGCGCGTTCTCTCATTCAAAAACAGCGGAAGCGGATTGAACGCAGAGGTCTGAAGATGTGCCTTGAAAAGTTGAACTGTTTTTCACTTAAAGGGATAGTTCATGCAATAAAATGAATATTTTGTTATCATTTACTCACCCTCGTGTTGTTCCAAACCTGTATGAATTTCTTTCTTCAGATGAACACAAAAGAAGATATTTTGAAGAATGTTGGTAACCAAACAGTGAGTAGCCATAGTATTTTATTTTTCATAATGTGGAAATCGGTGGCTACCAGCAACTGTTTCATTACCAAAGTTCTTCAAAATATCTTCTTTTGTGTTAATTTGAAAGCTACAAAGCAAGTTGTTGAAAATTGTTTTAAAGGGGTCCTATTATGCTCTTTTACAAAGTCTTGATTTTGTTTTGGGGGTGTACTAGAACATGCTTTCATGCTTGGTGGTTCGAAAAACGCTTTATTTTAACATAATTTGCATTATTACAATACATCTCTCCCAGCCTGGAACATAAGGCTCGATTAGTTCCGGGTTTAATGAAGGCCCGCCTTCTGAAAAATGAAATGTGTTGTGATTGGTTAGCTCTCCCACTGCGTTGCGATTGGCGAACAGCTTAGATGGTGTAATGCCACGCCCCTTGTCAAAGAAACAAGTTCCGTGTACAACTGTTAGCACAACTGATTCTAACGTTTTAAATATGGATATTTTTCTTACAAAAACGCATTGATTTGCTACAGGAGGCCTTTATTAACCTTTATTAATAAAGATGGGAGTGCCAGGATAAATTTTTATATAACTCCGATTGCATTCATCTGAAAGAAGGAAGTCATATACACCTAGGATGAATGGAGGGTGAGTAAATAATACGCTACAGTAGTGTTGGGTCCTGTCATCAGCCTGCGAGATCGCCAATACATGATATTATGGTGCTAATGTATTTAATTATTTACATACTAAGTTTCATTGCCCGAAACCAGCTCCAGCATAAGGCTAAAAGCAGCCTAACATTATCAAAGAACATTATCACTGATTAGCCTAGCCTATTCTAGTGCAAGTTTATGCATTTTAAAAAACACTCACGTTATAAGTGAAGCTATCTACACTGTATGATGAATACATCTCTTACCACACATTGCACACGTCTGTGGCGCGTTATGGCTCCAACGAGCAACCGGAGTAGTTCGTGACTTCGGCATGTGTTTCGACCCCCTGTATCAATTCCTATGTTGATACCCGCCGCGCTGCGGCTTGTTGAAGCGGTTCTCCACGCTGCATGGCTAAAGTTAGGCTAATCCCCCACCTCGTCCCTACCCTTCCTTCCAATATTTCAAATTTCGTAGGCGGGATTTAATTTAATGATATTCTAATTGACCGCATTGTGACATCGTTGGATGCAGAAAACAAATGTTGTAGTCCAAAGCAGCCGTTCGTTGTGGTTCTTGAAAAGGGATTTTTTAAAAACAAAGTATCTCCTTTTGGAGTGGACTTTGAGATTTGGAACTTTGTAGATCTTTTTTATGCCCAAAGATACACACCACACACTGACTAAAGTTCAAAAAGTGAAAAAGCATAATAGCACCCCTTTAAAGGGTAGAGTACGAAACTGTGTAGTTCAGTCCTTTTAAAGGATTAGTTAAAAATTGCCTGATGATTTACTCACCCCCATGTCATCCAAGATGATCATGTCTTTCTTTCCTCGGTTGAAAAGAAATGAAGGTTTTTGAGGAAAACATTTCAGGAATTTTCTCCATATAGTGGATTTCAATGGTGGCCAATAGGTTGAAGGTCCAGATTGCAGTTTCAGTGCACTCTACACTGTAAAAAACAATTTGCTGAGTCAACTTAAAATAATTTGTAACCTGGCTGCCTTAAAATTTTAAGTTCAGTCAACTCAAAAAGTTTATTCAACTTGAAATGTTAAATTATACTAAGTGACAACTTAGATATTTGATTTGAATCAACTTAAAATTTTAAGGCAGCTGGGTTACTTACCCATCTATTAAGTTTAGCAAACACAAATATCTAAGTTGTTACTTAGTACAACTTAACATTTCAAGTTGACTAAACTTATTTTAGTTGACTAAACTTAAAATTTTAAGGCAGCAGGGTAACAAATTATTTTAAGCTGACTCAACAAATTGTGTTTTTTTATTTTTTACAGTGTACATGATCCCAGGCGATGAAAAAGGGTCTTATCCAGGGAAAAAAATAAATATATTCTATACTTTTTAAAATGCTCAGCACGTTGGAAAGGTCACGTGTGACATAGGCGGAAGTACCGACTCAGTGTTTACAAAGCGGACGTGCAAAGGAAGTCAAACGCCCTTTACTAAAAAAAGGTAAAACAATGATGTTGGATGATTTTCAAGTTGGCGCCCTACCCTACCTTCCAGTACACAGACAAAGAACTAACCACGCGTGACTTTTCTAATGTGATTACGTAATGTGTAAAGATCACATTGTGGAGCTAGTGCAAGACGAGCATTTGTGGTTAAAAAGTATATGACTTTTTTTTTCTTTTTAGAAAATGGCCGATTGTTTCGCTAGATAAGACACTTATTCCTCAACTGGGATCATGTAGAGCCCTTTGAAGCTGTACTGAAAACGTCATACGGTTTTGGAACGACATGAGGGTGAGTAATTAATGATGTCCCATTAATGGAGACTTATTTTATGAATGGAAAAAATCTTTCAGGAATCAGTGGAACTTAAAAAAAAGTGTGTGGGCACTAGAGCATCACATTGGGTGGCCTAAAATCTTGCACATAACTGGATGTTAAACATCAAATATGTTTTTATTGGTTGTAACTGTCGCAAAATTTCAAGTTCTGCATAGATGGGTGAATTGCGTACCATGCCTAGTTAAGACACCACGGTAAAGCTCATTCTCACAAAGCCAATAGTTTTGTCTTCCATATGTGTTACAGCTTTCTTAAGTATTCATTATACAGACCATGTGTCTTCAACCTGCACATGTGAACGTTTCTGAGCTCACTTTTTCTTTCTCTTAGTTTTCTGGCTAGTTCACCCCCTTTAGCATCACCGAGGCTGTCAAACAGACAGAGGGAGAGGAATGATGAAAGAGATGCAGGGGGAGGAGAGGCAGGAGAGAGAAAGAAATAAAAGCAACGCCAGGAGAGACACACAGGTGTCTGTGTCAGATCATTGGGCCCAGTGAGGGTTGGCAGAGGAGAGGAGGGGGGAGATGGGGCTGGTGTTAAATTACAGTGGGCCTGTGTGGAGGGATGATCTGGGTCACAGGGTTCCCAGCATCTCCACTGACACACACAAGGGAGCGGAGCTCATCACCACCATCCTGCTGTTCATTCTTTCGGCAGACAGAAATACAGGAGAAAACGGATGAAGCAGCGCTGGCATACAGGTACCGTATTAATGGCGCTCACTCGCAAAATTTCCATGCCATAAATAAATTTAAAAACATCTACAGTGACATAAGTGAGAAATTATATGGAAAAAATGCAATGCAGTCACTAATAGGCTTAAACGTGAAGTATTAAAACGTCCGATGTCTTTTGGAAATCTGTAAAATAGCGCAACCCCTCCCTGTGCTGGAAATAACAAATCCCTGTCCGTTCACATCAAACAACAGTAACATTTATTACCATCTGAGAGGGAAAACAGCCTCCGTAAGCAGTAGCCAGGACATTAATCCAGCCAGGGTCACAGACAAAAAGCAGAGATCTATTAAGTATTAATGACAGGCTGAGCACTGCCAAATCCCTTCTTCTCAAAAGTAAAATGAGGCAAAAACAACTGCCATTCTTCTGTTTTCAACTTAAGCTTCAAGATGCTGGTATTAATTGAGTATTTAAGTCAATCTGAAATCAAAATGCTCTGTGTTTGCATTCTTAATGCACATTCTTGGTCTTATTTTGCATGATTTATTAGTGCATGTTATCTTCATAATCTTTCATCAAAATTTAATAACTTGCTCCGCCTCAGAAATGAGGCCCTGTCCCAAACACGACCCTTATCCCTGTTGTCCTCCTTCGAGTCAAAACGCATTTGACTTAATGATGCATAGACTGTTGAGTAGTCTGTTGTTAAAAAGAAAAAAAGTGTACACTTAATAATAATTCAGCATGTTTAATGATTTTCACATACATCAAACTGAATAATATATGTATTTATTTTTGGCCAGAAATTCTAAGATTAATTGCACCTAGTAACAGTAATAAAGACAAATTACTAAAATGTGTTGTAACAAGAAATAACATTATGAAGAGTAAATATTTTAAGATGATATTTAACAATTTTGGTCAGTGTTTGGTCAGGACAATTAAAATAAAATGTAAATATTAGATGACAATTAAAATTGCAAGCATAGTACTAAAATTACTAAAACTGAAATAAAAATACAGTAAAGCCATATATATATATATATATATATATATATATATATATATATAATGTAAATATAGCAAATTTAATCTTTAAAAAAAAATTTTCACAGTAAAAAAAAAAAACTAAAACTGAAATAAAAAATACAGTAAAAGCTAAATTGAAAACTTAAAAAAAAGACAAAAACAAAACTAAAATGAAAATATAAAAATAAAGGATAATACAGAAATAACACTAAATTTAAAAATAATTATTTAATTTTGTTGTCTTCATTTTATATATATATATATATATATTACATTTGCTATTTAATATATATATGTATATATATATATATATATATATATATATTAAAATTACTAAAATTGAAATAAAAATGGTCAAGCTAAATTGAAAAGTAAAAAAAAGACGACAAAACCACATAAAATTAAAATAAAAAATATATAAAAATAAAAGAATACAGAGAGAACACTAGATTTACATTGACATTGTTTAAGAAATAATTATTTAATTTTGTCTTCATTTTATATATAATGGAAATAATAGATGGCAAACTTAATCTTAATTTTCAAAGTACTAAAATTACTAAAACTACAACTGGAATAAAAATAAAATTAACCTAAAATGAAAAGTTTAATCAATTAAAAGGACAAATACAACAATAACAGATAATACAGAAATAACACTAGATTTACATTGACAGTTCATGGTGCATTGTCATTTTAAAACAAATTAAAAAATAATTATTTAATTTGTTTTATATATATAGTAGATTAAGTTCATGGTGCATTGTCATTTCAAATGCATAATATATATGACAAAATATATATTTAATGTGGAAGTAAGTTAATAAAATGGAAATAAATGGCATATGAGTGCTGTGTTCACAAAACAGTCAAAATGGTGCATTGAGTTGCATCTTCCATTCCTTGCAGCTGGTGGCCCCCTCCTTGCAGAAATGATCAGTCTTTTAACATTGCACTATCATCACTGCACATTGCTGCCGAACCAAAAGCATCTCTTTGATTAATGTCATTACCACTTCTATTAAATCACGTCTTAAATCATTAGCTTCAATGGCTTCGACATCTGTCTTGGAGCTAGCAAATCGCCAGTTAAGACATCTGGCAAACTCACTTTCATCAGATCCGCTGTCACGTCCGTGAGACATCAGAGCGGCTTTCTCAGCCTCTCCCGTCATGACGACCAACTCCCCCGTCATTCTTCCAGACTCGAACAACACATTCCCAGCATAAGTGGGCAGACGGCAGACGTGGTGGCATGACAAGCTTGATCGTTCAGAAGGAAGCAGCCAGCCTCTAACTAGCATTTTTTTTCTTTGCTGGAGACAAAAATTGCCTCATTGACATAAACATAGATTCATTCATATGGAGAAACGCCCCGAGGTCATAAAAATCTCTTTCGCTAATGCCCTCGCACACACACACACACTGCAAGCAACTCACCGCAGGGGCTAGGCGAATAATTTCATGGTGCCAGCAGAGACAGATTCCTCTGAAATATGACCAAAGGCATTTCAACAAGATATGACACACACTCCCTCCTTCAGCGCAGTTGAGGGCTGAAAAAGGGCACACGATGAAGAAGACTGTCTTGCGGCAGGCATCAGCAAAAAAAAGGCGCACGCTGGAGGCCAGGGTCCACGCGTAAACCTGAGCTCAGCTGGACTTTCAGGAAAACAACCTGTGCCTGCACTGTGCCACACAGTTAAAATAGCCCAGTGCGCAAAGATATTCTAGGCTTTGTGGGCAAAGTTTCCTCCTGTAAAATAGTTTCACTATGGATTGTTTCTTTCTCATAAGCACAGCTAAGGGAGCTCACAATAACACAGAGAGCCAACACACACACAAATCACAGTGGCAGTGGACTGCTGAAGTATTTTGGACTCTGAAAACCGGTTTAGAGAGAAAAGAGGGTATTATTGCCTAAGAGCAAAACTTTCCATTAATCTAATAGACATCCAGCTTCCTTTGAGACTTTCTAATAGAAGGTCTGGTTACAATAAGCCTCAAAAGCAGCTACTGAATATAAAACCATAAAAACCATATGAGAACTCCAACCAAAAGAGCACAAGGCAGTCGCTAGTGGCATTAAAACTGTTTGTGAGATATTTCAGACTGCCACACCCAGGGAAAAAAAAAAGAAGCTGTAGCGTATGATAAATCACTTGTACACACACTGAAAGGCAGACGATAATGCTAAAGTTTTAATAATCATTTTAATTCTATGTAAAGTCCATTCCACAGCTATAATGATACCAACGTAATTTAAAGGAACCATATTGTTGGAATCACTTTCAGAGTGATTTTTTCCAGCTGAAGAACCATAAAAACCCGGAGAGCCAATCAGAATCCACCTGACTTTAAAGAGCTTGAGCATTTAAAGCAGCAGATGACGAAACTGCAGCTCTGGTGTGGACGCCTGTATAGTTATAGTTATCTTTCTTGGTGTGAGACAGGCCTAAAGATAAATAAAACTATGAAGTTTTAATAATCATTCAACTACTGTGAGAATAGGGAAGTTTGCACCACAGCTTTAACGATAATAAAACAGTGAAACAATGTTTACATCACATTAAAGAGAAAGTTAATCCAAAAATGAATAGTCTGTCATTGATTACTCACCCTCATGTCGTTCCAAACCCGTAAGACCTTCGTTCATCTTCTGAACACAAATTAAGATATTTTTGATGAAATCCGAGAGCTTTCTGACCCTACATAGACAGCAACACAATTACCACATCAAGCTTCAGAAAGGTAGTAAGGACATTATTAAAATAGTCATGTGACATCAGTGGTTCAACCGTAATGTTATGAAGCTACGAGAATACATTTTGTGCTCAAAGAAAATAAAAATTGCGACATTATTTCTACTTTTCAAAAGTTTTACCTTTTTGGAATGAGTAATTAATGACAGAATTTCCATTTTTGTGGGAACTATCTCTTTAAGAACATATTTTCCCGCTAACGTACAATTTTATAGAGCTTTTGAGCATTGTTTGTTGATGTGGGAACTAATATAATTATTGTTAGAGTTATCATTCTTGATGTATGTACTGTACTGTTCACGCCAGGAATGAGAACTATACTATAACTACATACTATATAATTACTTTTTCTACTATATAAAAGTATGGTAAAAGTAGCAAGACGAGCGTTTGAGATTAAAAAGTATTTAAATTGTATTTTTTAATGAAAATTACCGATCATTTCGCTAGTTAAGACCCTTCTTCCTCGGCTGGGATCGTTTACAGCCGCATTTGGGATCGTTTGAAGACGCATTTAAACTGCTTTTTGGAAGTTCAAAATCGGGGCACCATACCAGTCCATTATATGGAGAAAAATGTAGAAATGTTTTCCTCAAAATGGTTCGGACAATTCTGTGTTATGATTGGTCAGATCACCTGTCAATCAAGCTGTTTGGGAAGGGTCAATTAGACAAGCTTTACATACGACTAGCCTCTTAGACTGTCATCTTAGCATACTTGTTGCTGTTACCATACTCAGCGCATCCCAGCTTGCATACTTATGCACTATTATATGCCACGTTGTAGTATAAATAATGTAAGTAGTGTGTTTGTTCACACTGAAAATTCCAAAAAGAATGTGCAGTTTAAATACCCAAACAACAACGTAATAGTTGGTGCTTAATTACTTAGTGGAGGACTGTCTCTGATGGTGGATGAGATATATATACATACAAATAAATTTATAAAATTCACACACTAGACAGCAGAGCACATAGTGCCAAGTTGTATAGCTCATTTGGGACACAACTATAGAGGGTTTTCACTATGAGTCATCAGTCGGCCACTGAATGTAAACAATGCCACTGAACTAAACGGAACTTGCATATTTTGCTAATTATTGCTCCTGAAAATGGTCAGTTACTGTCATGTTGTGGGCTGTACTAATTGGTCGGACCAGGAGAAAAATTTGGAGTACTATACACTGCCAAAAGTTATAACAAATCAAGTGCATTTGAGGAACAAAAGGCAATTGTGGTTGGCCAAACTGAACTGAAGCAATTCCAGGGCAAGAATCTTGACAGCATCCATGTTTGTTTTTATCATTTTTGGTCAGGGAGGTGAAATATTAGCCTAATATCTTAATTTATACTACCCATACTATCGTACCAACCTACCAACTTTAGTTTGTCAAGTTTACTAAGTCCTTCTCTATCTGATATAACAGCTTCCAAATGGTTTTTCAGTGGTTTAGACAGCATAAATTAGCAGAACAACATATTTAGTAGTACATTAACCATGCAATCCATGCTGTTGTTTACATCCGAGTATCTCCAATATGGCAAAACCAAAGTGCAAACCCTCTACTGTGTACCAGTTAGCTTGCTAGCTTAGCTACCAAAGCTACAAAAATCATATTTTGATTGCCTACATAAAAAGTAGCTCTTTTTAAAGCTACAATATAAATATTTTGAAAACAGCTGTACTATCATGCTAATAAAAAGATGCAGCTAAGTTAGAAAAATGGCTTTCCTTTTTGCAAGTTACTTCCCTAAACTAATCAAATGTCATGATTGTCATGACACATCCATTTCATATGCTCATATTAACACTCAGGCAATGGCCTTTATTTCACCTTGCATCATATTCATAAGTTTTGCATCAGTGTGACAGCTGCGCTCTTAGCTAGCAGGAGCACTTACTAACAAACACAGTCATATACAGTCTTCTCCAATAGGGAAATTGGCCATACAGAGGCAGTTTTTGTGCAGTGCACTGATAAATTGTGCAGCGTTCAGAGAAGCCAGATGTTTTCTTATTCCCTTTTTGTTTGTCTACTCTGTGCCCCAGCCTACAAATATCTCTGCCTTTCTTTTCTGTTTGCCTTGTGATGCACTAAAAATGCTGAGCTGCTATTTAGAGTCAGGCATCTGACATTCTTTCAAGAAAGAAAACCAGAGGAGGGGGAGACGAAACCCTGCTCACTCTCAGGTTATACAAACATCACTGAAGACTCATTCTTGCAGATATGCACGCGCACATACGCGCATACATACGCACAGCACCTTGTTCCACATGTAGCCACATGTGAGTGGCAGGCATCCAATTCAGATCACTGGGCTTAGTCACGCAGATTGTTAATAAATCCTCGGTTCTCTTCACGTATACACGTACACAACGAACTGAACAGGCCTTCGTTTTTGTCAGTTGCAAGATATACATTAATTATTTCCATTGGCTTAGCAGGAACAGCAAATGTCAGCATATGCAGAGCACACCCATGTTTTTTTGCTATTTGCCTTCAATTTTTCACACGCCTTTGTAAACGCACTGACAGGTGGCTGTGTCTACATTATGCCAAAGCTAGTGAATCCTTATACGCACGTTGAGCTTGCGGTGGCAGAAACATTAATAGGAGAAAAATGCATTTAAAATGACTCTTGTGCAAGATATGTTAGTCATATCAAAAGTGAGTGGGTCACTGTCAATTGAGAGATGAAAACAATGAGAATCTAAGCACTGCTGAGTCTGACCTAAATTTCTCCTCTAGAAATCAACTGAGGCAGAGAGCGTTTTGACTTTGACTCATTTGCGTGTTTCCGCTTTCATTTTGTTTGATAGGTTTTAGATTTAACCACTTAGATTTTTTCCAACACAACATTTGTGCATTTAAAATGGCTTTACGGTCTTTCTGGAACGTGAAGGTAAATACATCGCACATTTCTCAAATAGTGTTTGTACGACACATCATCAATCGGCCATGTTGGCGGTACTGAATGTAAACAAAGCTACTGAACCGAATGGAACTCGCAAATTTTGCTAATTATTGCTGCTGAAAATGGTCTTGAAAAATATTTGGAGTACTACAGACTGCCAAAAGTTTTAACAAATCAAGAAGAAGAGTGCAAAAAAAACAGTCTGAGAAACAAAAGGTGTTTGTGGTTGACCAAACTGAACCAGGATTTCCAGAGCAAGAATCTTGACAATATTTGTGTTTGTTTTTATTATTTCCAGTCAGGTAGCCCTGGTGAAAAAAACAGCATATTCTGGTAGGTATGTTTTGATGCTGGTTTATGCTGGTCATGTTGCTGGTCAAGAACCAGCATAAACCAGCAAAGGTCCAGCTTAAACCAGCACCAAAACATACCTTACCAGCGTCCCAGCATCAAGACATACCTACCAGCATATGCTGTTTTTTTCACCAGAGAGGTGAAATACTAGGCTAATATCTTAATTAATACTGTTCATACATGTCTTTACCACCTATTAACTTTAGTTTGTCAAAATATTGCACCTTTTTCTGCTTACCATGTCCTTCTCTATGTGATTTAGCAGCTTCCACACTTTTTTTCTGTGGTTTAGACAGCAGAAATTTAGCAAACAAGTATTCAGTGGTACATTAACCATGCAATCAATGCTGTTGTTTACATCCGAGTATCTCCAATATGGCAGCACATTCGGATAACTAACAAAATGGGAGGTAAGTGCAAACCCTCTATTTAATCGCATCCAAACAGCATTTCTTAAAGGGAAAGTTCACCCAAAAATGGCATTTTGCCTTAATTAGGATAAGACAGATCACAAGTGACAGGAAGTGAAGTGGGCGAGAGACAGAGGTCCTCAAGTTGGGAAGTCCATAGCACAACGGCGCTGTATGTCGGTACGCTGCCCACAAGGCTTTTGGCGCCGACCAAAAATTAAAGTTCTATCCTTAATTACTCACCCTCATGTTGTTTCAAACCTGTAGGACCTTTGTTCATCTTGGAACACAAATAATCTATTTTTTGATCAAATCTGAGCGCTTTCTGACCCTCTGTAGACCACAAGGTATACGTTATTAATGACAGAATTTTCATTTTTTGTGAACTATCACTTTAAGTCTCATCTAGGCTAGAAGAATTTATGTGAATAATTTGTTTTAAGTGTTAAATGTGTTACCATAGTGATGTTAGCAATATGTTCTATTTCAAGTGTGCATAAAGAACTGAAGGTTAAGATTCATTATAAAACACAAAAACAAACGGTGGAACTTCTTGAAATTAGCATTTATTTGAACAAGGATCTTTCCAAATTACAAGTCTTTCTTTTTCATTTCACAAAATATTTACAACAGAAAATCCCTCCATTTTATCCCAAGTGTTCAGTTAGTTTTGTAACGTTCATTGGTCAATGTTTCTCATAAGTAGATCTAAAAAAAAAAAAAATAGAAAACAAAACCAAAAACTTCATTCCCTGTTTCAAAAGTCATTTTATAACTGCTAGCAGTTTTATTATTTTTCTACGAGTGCTCATAAACTCTTTTCCACATGCACTCAGTAACAAACAGGAAGCCAGAGGCTCCGTTGCTTGGAGCCGGAAACGGCATGAAACACAAGGAAGAACAATTACAGCATTGACAGTAAATGCAGAGGCATCAAGTGCACCATGACCCTCTGAACACAGGCCATTTCTTCTGTCTTCGGCTGACACGTTTGCGCTAGAGCCGCCGTTGAGTCAGATATAATGAGAGGCCACGGGTAAACGAAAGAATGCGAAACCAATGCATCCTGCGTTTAACATACAGGATGTAAAGGGGAGCGTTTCTGTGGCTTTGAAGGGCGTGAGAGAGACACAGCGCCGTCTGGATGGGGACCAGATTGAAGGTTGTGGGTTGAGGCGCGTTCTCGCTTACTTTGGAAGCCTGAGGAGACGACTGCGAACCAAGGTGAAGGCCATTTCCATTAAAAAGCTGCATTCAGTAGGGAAGGTCAAGCGAACAATGGCGGCGATGACAACGCTGTGCTGTTCCAGTTTCCGGGCTGGTTAAAAAACGGTTAAAATTAACATGTGCTTGTGCTATCTGTGACGGATAAAAAGACCACAGACTCCAATTTGAACAAAATATGAAAGGCTGGGAAAACTATACAGAGTTTTTGCACATGGGTGTTCTAACAAATGACAACCATGTGAAGTTAATAAAACTTCGTGGGCTACAATTCTCTCAACAGTAAATCGCCTTAATAAGTTTCATTAAGAGCCGACTTAATGGTTTTACTGCCGACTTCCATCGTTTCGTCACCTGATGAGTCAACGGCAATTGCGGAAAATTTGGATCTTACGAAGAAAGTGCAACATTATTGATGAATCGACAAACGACAGCATCCTCAGTCCTCTCTTGCAAACATTGAGTGTTATTTTTAGAAGAGCAACTTGCGTTCATGGTACATAATCACAACACCATTAGTGCCTAAATAATGTGCAAAGCTATGCTTGACTTTGTGATATTAACTTTCTTTTTCACTGCTCTCGGACTTCAGCAGTTCATCCGAGTTCGTTCTATATGATTGATAAGGTCTGCGTACAAAAATGCCCCACATGCATCTCTTTAAGACATCTCTCAGTGCCCCATCTGGTGACTGGCAGCAGTCACTGGAACAGGGGTTAACTGGTCACGTAATGCTTGGTGGAAGACTGGCCGTAGAGGCTGTAGAAGTCAGTGTGCCTGTGCGACTGAGACGCGTCGATCCAGTCGCGCATGGACAGGCTCTGGAGAGACTGCGACATGGCCGGGGCCGAGGGCAGAGGGGCGTGGGAGTACTCCTGCGAGCTCACCGGCCAGGGGAAGGAGCTGGAGCGAGGGTAGGGTGGATGTCCGCGGTGATTGGACACAGAGGGCACCCCTGAGCAGTAACAGTTATCGACCGTGCACATCAGGATCTTCCGCGCTCCGTACTGGGGCAGCTGGGAGGAGCTGCCGTTTGGGTAATGGGAGTGCGGGAATACCGAGGCCGAGTGCGCTAAGGGTTGAGAGCCAGAGGCTGAGCTGCTGCTTCCTACGTGCTGGGTGGAACCACACGGCCCTAGAGCTTGCTGGGAGGACTGACCTTCGCCTGGGGCAGAGCCCTGAGTGAGACTCAGGCACGGCTGCTTGGCAGCCGCAGGGCCTGATGAGGTGGAAGAGTCCATGAAGCTGGCGCCCGCTCGGCTGCTGCTGCCGCTGCCTTCGGGGAACGCCACCGAGTGCCTGCGCTTCTCGCACAGGTACGCCGGAATGCTCTGGAAAAAGTTCGCAGGAGCGCTGAACGGAGCTGGAAATGAAAAGGATGAAAAAACTGTTAATTATTTTTAAAAAAAGAGCAGCTGGATACAAGGTTTTATATTTATTTTCATACATACCTTCCAGCATCTTGCAGAGGTTCTTTTCTCTTTTAGAGATTTCAGACAGAAAGAGTTTGGAGTTGAGGCTGCCCACTTTGTATGGTGACAATGTGCTGCCCACATACGACTGAGACCTGGAGTCCAAAATATTAACCATGCACGTTAATGTTTATACTTAACACAGTGACAGGACAGGAATGATGACTAATGAACCTTATGATAATGATTCATGTACGAAAACTCTGCAGTGACTCACCTGTCCATTAGTATTTTCACAGATTTTGTGTTCTAAAAAGAACAAAAAAAAAACAAAAAAAAACAGATATTATATATAATTTCAATAACAGTGTTCCAGTACATAAAATACATGCATTGTTTCTTATTCCCATTCACACAGTCTCTATTTATAAAAGGTAAAGCATTAAAAATGCTATTAAAACAGATTTTAATACACAGTATTTGTGTATCATTAAATTATGAATACGCTTTCCATTGGTGTATGGTTTGTTAGAATATGACACTATTTGTTTGGAAATGAGAGTGCAAAAAAATCTAAATATTGAGAAAATCGTCTTTAAAGTTGTCCAAATAAAGTTCTTAGCAATGCATATTACTAATCAAAAATTAAGTTTTGATATCCTAATGGAACATGATCTTTACTTAATATCCTAATGATTTTGGCATAAAAGAAAAATGGATAATTTTGACCCATACAACGTATTGTTGGCTATTGCTAAAAATATACCTGTGCTACTTACAACTGGTTTTGTGGTCCAGGGTCACGTATATTATATTATATTATATTATATTATATTATTTTATATTATATTATATTATATTATATTATATTATAGGAGTCTCAATACTATCTGTCATTACTTACACTTATAAAAAGACTCTCTGGGATAAACAATTTATGGAAATTGTCTGTGTATCAGCATTAGGACTTTATTTTAAGCTTTATAGTGGTAATGAAACATGGCAAATATAGATACAGACAGCAGCAGGCCCCACCCATCAGTGTTGTGTGTGGGTTTTTGCACAACAAAGTTTTTGTGTGGGTTTTGGCACTCTAAATAAAGCAAAACAATTCCAGAACTGATTTTTTGCAAGTCAACTGAATACAAGAAGCTAAAATAAGCAGTGAACACAAGCAATTCAAGGATAATATGATAAGCGACGCATGTGGAACATGCATGTCTGCAGCAGCATGTTGGCAAGTGGTGGTGAGGGAGGGAGGAAAAAGAAAAAGAAAAAAAAAAAAAATCCAGAACCGATTCTCAGAACTGCGTTATACAAACTCGCAATTGTGACTTTTTTCTCAGAATTGCATGATATAAACTTGCAGTTCTGACATTTTTCTCAGAGTTGCATGATATAAACTTACAATTGCAAGTTATAAAGTCAGAACAGTGGGATATGAACTCGGAATTGCGAATTGTCTTGCAGATTCTGAGATAAAAACTTGCAATTCTAACTTTCTCACAAATGCGAGTTTGTATCTTGCAGTTCTGACTTTTTTCGCTTGCAATTGCAAGTTACGAATCAAATTCTGAGAACACTGATATGTTCTAAGAATTTTCAGTTTGTATCTCAGAATTCTGACTTAACTTGCAATCATTATAAAGTTACAATTGCGAGATATAAACTCACAATTCAGAGAAAAAAATCCTTGCAGTTGTGTTTATATCACTTTATAACTCACATCTGCAAGTTTATATCATGCAATTATTTTGACTTCATTTTTCAGAATTACAAGTTCATACATTGCGATTCTGACCTTTATAACTCGCAATTGGGAGTTTGTATCACATTTCTGAGAAAAAAGTCAGAAATGTAAGATGTAAACTCGCAAATGTGAATAAAAAAAGTCAGAATTGAGACATGTAAACTTGCAACTGCGAGAAAAAAAGTTGCAATTACCTTTTTGTATTTTTTATTTAGTGGCGAAAATGGGCTTCCATAGCAAAAGGATGGAAATTATAATATATATATTTCTAAAATCACATTGTTTATCTGTATTAAAACAAACAGATGAATCTGGCTTTGCATCCATAAATCTAAGCAACAAAACCGAACCTGAAAATAATCATATTCATACTTCATATTTCCTGGATTTGAGAGAGGTGAACTGTGTATCCAGCACATGAAAAATGGATGCCTATTCAACATGGGGCCAAAAATAATCATTTTCTGGCATCTTTGTATACTATTACACTGTTATAGTTCGCAATAAATCTGAGCTCACTCATAACAGCCTGGCAGAAAAATACTCTTCGTCTTCCTCACCATGACAAAAAGCAAAGGCACTTTAAAACACGGCTAAATGTCACCATTTATAACAAAAACAGGCTGTGTGGTATTGACAACAGCAATAAAAGTCCGGTCACCTTCATAAAACCGATGTCCTCCGCCTTATCAAAAACCATCTGGATGGAGCTGAGCAGTTTCTTCGCCTCTTGCTGTTTCTGGTGAAGCTGCAAGGCCTGTGCTGAGTTCTCCTGGCAGAACTTAGAATGGGCCTTATCCAGGACCTCCAGGGTCTTCCCCAGATCCTCCTCTAAGAGCTGCTGCATTTTCTGATACTGCAACTGCACCTCCTCCTTCAGGTGCTGCACTTTGTCCTGAGGTTTCACAGATCGGCACAAAACCATAAATTATTATGCAGGTCAAGCAGAGACTGCATCTGATGTGAACGATTAGGAAGAGCCACTGAGGAGCTGGATTTGTTATGGTCAAAGAACTAGGCATAACCTTTATCTCAAACCTGTACGAATAGACTAATGTGGTCATTAATCACAGTAATATGAAGAGTGTTCTGTATTAATAAGCTTAAGTGTTTGGTTCCAAAGCTTGCAAAGCAAAGGATGCAGTTGTTCTCTGTTAATAATGTGATTTAGCTTGTCAATGTACAGTATGAACATTTCACACTTACCTCCATGAGACATTTGTCAGATTCTAATTTGTAGAGCTGCTCTTCAATGTCCTGAACCCGGTCCTCGATTCGATCCTGCTGTTTGATCAGCATTTGCTGAAACACAAAAAGATATGATCAGGGCAAACCTGTTTTGATTTGCCTAAATATCTGGTCATGATGAGATGACCAGAATCAGCTGACGACCACACTGTACTGTTATGAATATATAAACAACTGGATTAAAAACAAACAAAGGAGTTAAATAATCATAAACCATTTCCACCACAATTAACCATTAGTTGCGATTAATCGCATTCAGAATAAAATATTTTGTTTACATAATATAGGTTTGCTATATATATATATATATATATATATATATATATATATATATATATATATATATATATATATATATATATATATATATATATATATATATACGCACACACACACTGTATATAAATATTTTAGAAATAACATTTTTCTCATATATATACATGGGTTAAAGACGAAAAAGGGTTTAAGCATAAAAACAAGAGTACAAGTGTAATACTGCTTTAAATTGGCTTTAAAAAAGGAAAAGTTTTCTGTTTAATTTAATTGCACTTTTCTTTTTGTTTTTCTGAGCAAAAACTAAATGTCATACATTTTTCCCTAATTTACAGAAGACTCTTACTATAAGTCATTCAGTGTAACAATCTTGTAGTTACAACAAAAATCAATCTGACACATTAAAAGACAAATTATTTTTACTCAAAATACTAATTAGTTGTATTCTACATTTTTTAAATGTGCCACTATTCTAGGTTTTGCCCATTTGTCAGTAAAAAGTTCTTACTCATTTGAAGGAAAGTCTACTTTCAAAACAAAGATTCACATATAATGTACTCACCCCCTTGTCATCCAAGATGTTCATGTCTTTCTTCAGTCATAAAGAAATTATGTTTTTTGAGGAAAACATTTCAGCATTTTTCTCCATATATTGGACTGATATGTTGCCCCAAGTCTGAACTTCCAAGATGCAGTTTAAATGCAGCTTCAAACGACCCCAAATGTGGTTGTAAACGATCCCAGCCGCGGATAAAGGGTCTTATCTAGTGAAACGATCGGTTATTTTCATTTAAAAATACAATTTAAATACTTTTTAATCTCAAACACTCGTCTTGCCTTTCTCTCCCTGAACTCTGTGTATTGTGACTCAAGACAGTTAGGGGGTAGGGTTAGGGTCGAAAAACTCCAATCATATTTTCTCCCTCAACTTCAAAAATCATTTTAAAATCATCCTACATCGCTGCAGAAGTTCCGACCCAGTCTTTGCAAAGTGAACAAGCAAAGAAGATCAAACACCCTTAACAAAAAAGGTAAAACAGCGATATAGGATGATTTTGAAGTTGAGGGAGAACATGAGATGGCAATCTTTCGACATACCCTAACTGCCATGAACCGGAACAAAAACAGTCCAGGCAGAGTAAGACAAGACGAGCATTTGGCATTAAAAAGTATATAAATTGTATAATTTTTATGAAAATAACCGATCGTTTCGGTAGATAAGACCCTTCTTTCTCGGCTGGGATCGTTTACAACTGCATTTGGGATCATCTGAAGCTGCATTTAAACTGCATTTTGGAAGTTCAAAATTGGGGCACCATATGGAGAAAAATCTTAAAATATATTTCCTCAAAAAACATAATTTCTTTACGACTGAAGAAAAAAGACATGAACATCTTGGATGACAAGGGGGTGAGTAAATTATTTGTAAATTGTTGTTCTGGAAGTGGACTTCTCCTTTAAAACAATAAAATATAATTTGCTTCCTTATTCTTATATATATTTTAATATGTACAAGTCAGAATAAGCATGTTGTTTGAATTTTTCACATAAATACTATGTTACACTGAATGACAATGTAACATTATTTCAACCAAATTTTATTCTCCAAAAACGTATTTTAAACTTTAAAAGTAGACACTTTGATTACATTTAATGTGCTTTCTATGGACATAAAATCAATTTCTTTTGATGTGGACATCTTAATGTCTTTGACCCACATGCATGTGTGTATTTATTTATACATTAAAAATATGCACAGTACACTGAAAACCAAAAATAAGTAGTGTATGGAAAAATGAAAAAAAAAAAAAAAAAAGCAAAGTAAATGCCACTTGTGATCAGAGTATTATTGTCTTTTCCAATCCACAATGCAATTTGTATGCAATTATGCAAACATTATGCACAATGTGTAAACACTATTTGTATTTTTTAAAAACACAAAACGCTGCCTATGAAATTACCCAAGCCAATTTTATACTTCTCTTCAAAAATGTCATTTCCACCACTGTCATTTCCAGAATATTATGAAATTACATTACCTGAGGTGGACTGGAAATGGCAGTTTGGTGAAAATGTTCATGGCTTTCAGAACAAAGGAATTTCCTCTGTGTGCATGACATTGTATAATAACAAATTAGTGCATGAAATGTGGGTTTGAGAACTGAATGCTAGGAAGAATGATATTTAATCGCTTTCATTTGTATGCTTCAATGCAACAACACAAAAAAGTTACAAAATGCAATGTTTACCAATGTCTAATTTACACTGAAGCAATAAAGCAAATGAATCTTTCAGAGTTTTCAATCACTGGCATAAGAAAACATGCTAAAAATATATAACTCTAGAAATGTAAATTAAAAAACATTAAAAGCACATCTTAACAATAACACTGAAAAGGCAAGGACGAATCACAAAACTACTGTAATGATGTTTTAGAGAATGTTACTTAATTATAAATCACCAGTAAAATGAATAAATCTTAAATATTTAGCCTACTCCAAAGATGTTATATATAAATAACAATGACTAGAATTCAATCTACAGACAGAATATTCATAAAAGACGACAAGATCTGAGTTCTACATGTCTAATGCTGAAATATACATTCAGTTTGAACCAAAACTAAGAAATCTTAATAATAGAAAATAATTTTCCGTCTTCTTTTATTGCTAGACAATGACATAACGAATGCACAATCTAGTATTCTGGTTAACCAGCATATTCTTTTGTTTTAAAACTACATAAATAATATGAGAATGCAGCACTGAGACAAAAAGCTAAAAAGTCGGTTCTGTTGCGATGCCACAAATGTAACTTTGCTAACTTCCTGTTCCTTTCTTTTCAATGAATGCAATTGTCAAGGCCCCACGGAGAAGGACTGGTGGCTGAAGAGGAATTTCAATTATTTTCCTTTCATATTCAACAGCAAACAAAGGGGAAAAAACACAATCAACAAACGACTTGCGACGCCTGACAGAAGTTCAGTGGTACCTAAGGAACAAACCAAATTAGTTTTAATTAAACAAACGCCTTGTGCGAGAGGCAGTCACCAAAAAGAAGGTGGGGGTGCTGTCATGGCAACAAAGCTCTTTTTTTCATATCTGTATATTCAGAGGGGAATATGAGGGAGGAAAAAGGAGGAGGAGAAGGAAAGACAGCATAGAGGAGAGCAAAGAGAAAGAAGGAAGGCTCATTTCACACCGTCTTTCCCCATTTTGTCTTTGTCTGCGTCCAAGGCAGAGACAAATCGTGTTGACCCTGCGAGTGTGTATTTTGGAGCAAAGCTCCATAATGAATGCAGCCGAGCTCGCAGATAAAACTGCTTCCTGTAGAAAGAGGACAAACCTCAACCACATCAAGCTACTTTATGCTCAAAAGCTCACATGGCTCAGAAGTTGACTGAATTCAGTAGTGTGACGTCAAATTTTAAAAACCTCACACGCGGGATGTGAGATTAAACAAAACAGGTATTCTCCTACGAGCACAAGAAGTCAATTTTGGTATTTTTTCTTCGCACTCAAGAGTAATACTATTATATAATTCTGATTCATCTCAGCTACAAAGAGTGAAAAACAAAGGGAATCAATGTCAGCCTTCAGAATGCAGCAGTACAGGACAAACGCAAGACCCAGAGAGGGATGCGCTGCAAACTAATGATCTTCAATCACACCGTCTGACAGACGCTTATAACAGCTGACTGTACCCTCTGTGCCAAATGAACTACATCAATCACTGCCGATGATACGCGCAGCCAAACCTTTTCCTTTCAACAGATTTTGTTTGTTGAGCGTATGACAAATTGGATCCACAATCACATGGTACTGGGTAAACGGACTTGTTTTCTTGTATCGCGCTTGTGCATCAACCGATTTTCTTGTGGCGTAAATCCATTACCAAGATTCGGATCCAAGAATTGGATTTGGCAGACTCGTACAGACTACACTAACCTCTCTACATTACCAAAAATGACACATATTTACAGTATGATGTGCAATATTCATCTTAGCACAGCAGGAGATCTTTCTACAACGGTGGTACGTAATTTAAAGCCATATGGAGCCATTTTCTCCCAATTAAGTGACTTACTTTGGTGATTTTAAACGGATAGTTCACCAGAAATAGAAATCTGGTCATCCGATTTCTTAATGTCACACTGACTTTCATTGTAGAGCCTAAAAGGTTCTGCAAAATATCCTCCATTTGTTCCGCAGAAGAACAAGATGACATGAGGGTGAATATTTATGACAATTTTAACTTTTGGTGAACTCTCTCATTAATCTGTGGTGAAACACCATGAATTTGGTCAACAAACAGCAAGTTCTAAACCATTGGCTCTTTACAGATTAAACTGGTGTTTATCTACATCAACAATCAGGAACAGAAGAAAGGTCAAGAAGCAGAAAACCGCATGGAGACAGAGAATGTCTTTGAAGCTCTAGGATCTAAGACCATGGCCTAATTGTAGTGACTGATGAGCTCGGGCTGCCGGCAGAAGCCTGGAGGGTGGAACCTAATACCTCATGGCAGCGGTGCTGGCTTGCCATCCAGGACGGACCTCTCTCAAGGGGGAATGGGGGTAGGGTGCTCAAAATCACTGTCATTTCAAACCAGCGTCTCTTCCGCCAAGGTCAGACTGAACGAGGCAATAGCAACCTTGCCCTGAGCTACAGCCCCAGACAGAGCCATTTTGCCTCGTAGCAGATGAAAACGTAAGGACAAATGGTGTCTGTCAAAGACGGTAAACTTAACATTCACAAACAGGGACTACCTGCGAAAAGGAACTCTGGAAATCCCAAAACATCCCAAACAGGGTGCATGGTTTCACTTTCAATAGCTTGGGCTACTAGGGTTCATTTTGTAGATTGATTGGTCATTGCTAGCATGTCCTGTCACAGAGATGCCTGGGATAACTGATGGCATATGATTTATATAATCAACATAAATGGAAATTATACTGCCAGCATGCACATGAATCAAATCGGAGGCACACTGCCTTACTGTAAAGGGAAAAAGCAATTCCTGGTCACTAACTACAGAGATTTGTTTTGAGATATTAAAAGCAGATATAATATCTGAGCAGTTTCTGCCTGGGAATTTTATTTGGTTTTAGGTTTATGAAAAGAGCATTGTGCAATGCTGATTGTTTAAAACAAGAAAATCCAGGTTGTATTGTTACAGCGAGCCTAGAAAATGCAAAGGGTAAATTAAATCCAAATCTGGCCTTTTTCCTCATCTGTGCCACAGAAAATAAGACTCATCATTAAATTCTCCAGTCGCAGTCCTCCCCCTCCCCAAAACGCCATGCAAGGATGCACCTGTGCTGGGAAGATAAGCCCAAAGGAGAGCTTCGGTATTGTTTGCAGCTCTACCCAATTGTTTATCATTCAAATGGAAGAAAAAAGGGGGAAGGGGACAGAATAGTTAGCAACTACATCGATAAACCTCGTCGTTGCTCCGCCAAATCCAGAACCTTCAGCTGTAGGTAAAAAATGAGAGGAAGTTAAGGCCACTTACTCTGATATCGTTGCGTCTGACTTCTATATCGCACACCGCGTGGCCGTGGTTGGTAGCACATCTGGAGAAGCAGCAGTACTGGCAGACGGCCACATGCTCGGTTTCACAATGATATAGTCTGTACTCGTCGTGCTGCGGACAGCTCCAGGCTCGCACGTCCTCGGCGTCCACCAGCAAGTGTCCAGCGTTGGACGAAGGTTGTTGGAGATGTGTCTGCACGTGAGAATGGCAACAGGGCGCGTTGCACCTGAGGCAAACCTTCTGGGCTTGAAGCGGAGGGCCGCGCCGGCACAGAATGCAATGCAGAACCGCCGGCGTCTTCTCGACGTTTAACGCGTTAAACTTCTCCACAATGTTGGACAGTTTGTGGTTCTTCTCCAAAGCTGGTTTTTGGCTGTAGGCATGGTTGCATTCTGGACAGCGAACCATTCCTGTGTCTTTAGACCAGGCCTCGTTGATGCACATACGGCAGAAGTTGTGTTTGCACGGGAGCTGAACCGGCTCCGAGAACACGTTCAAACAAATAGGGCATATGAGCTCTTCCTCCAGACAGTTCTTCCAGTTCTCAGCCATCTTTAAAGCTCAACTGCATAAAATAGGTTTGATACCTGAAATGGGTGGCGCGGAACCACAAGGATCTCGTTTTAAAGCTCAACTTTCTGCCAATGAGAGTGCAAATACTCTAGAAGAGTATACTTTAGCACACTTTAGCTCAAGGCAACATCATTACACCACCCACTTCTTCATTCGTCGGTGTCAACTGTAGGCGTCGAGAGAATTTTGTGTTGCCACAGCACTAAAAGTGGACTTTTCTTGTCTTGTGACTTTAAATGCCAACACACTAGTTCGTGTTCTACATGTGTGGCTGATTCCTGCGCCTACTAGTCTTGTGTGACGACTATGAATAGTCAAGTCTCCTGACAGCTAGTAGGTAAAGACACGCTGATAGGCCGTTTTTCAAAAACAGCCTAGAGCCAGAGACTAATAAAAGCTGTTGAAAGTAAATTATTATTCTCACGACAAGGCGTTTGTTGTTTTCGTCCAATGCTATTTTGACATAGCATCACACTGACATGGATTTTACTCCCAAAGAGGATTATAATGGCTCTGCTAGAGCTCCGTACAGACGTGCGTTACACTTTACATTAAAATATTCATATCGCACATCGCCGTAGCGTCTTATATATCTGAATTTCATAGAAAACAACGATCTTAACCAGACCGGTCGGTTAATTCTTACACATATGTGTAGACTACGCTCATACTAGACTTCCCCTCATTATAACAAAGGAACACAGAGAGAACATACACTGGTATGCAACCAAGTCTAGAGAACACTTGATCACTTTGATCTCTTCGGGCGAGAAAAAAAATGAAGTCTTATTCCGATACACCTCCGAAAACAAACAGGCAGCCCTTCATATCTTTAAAGCGAAACGGAGTGCTTCGTGGTTCTCGCTCGGTCTGTCATCTGCCATCTTGCGTCCCTCTTTAAAAATGAAAAAGAAAACGTCTCTGTTTGGCCCCCATCGCTTTAGTGCTGAAAAGAAATCAAAAGTGGATTACAGGCGTGCGTTTCCTCGCTGCTTCCGAATCCAATCGCGGCCGATTCCTGAGAACGCGCATCCATGGGTCGATCCTCAAAACGGGCCGATCTCACCATGGTATTATTTATGGGTTTTTTTTTCCTCTTCTCTCGTTCAGGCTTTGATGAGGGTTGGAATGCAGGGACAGAAAAGAGAGTTTCAATACACACTGAGCTTCACACTCGCTCCGCCCCTCCCAACGACCACTCCGCCAATCACGTGACTCATCACTGCTTTGACATGCAAAAAGGAGGGGCGTCGAGCAAAGAGGCGGGGCTTGGTTTAAAAGGGCATCTACATCGGGGAATAACGCGAACATTAGGGAGGATTTTGATTCGGTGACTCGAATCTTTTGAATCATTCACTGACTTGTATATTCATCATTTTTAAATAATATTAAGATGTAAACATGCTGGTCCCGATACACTTCCTGTTTCTTTTTTTTTTTTACTTTACACAAACATAACAAAAAAATACAACCAACATAACATTTGACCGGATGAAAATGTTACATTAGCACCTTTAAGATGTATTTGTATATGTGAATTTAAAAAAAAAAAAAAAAAAAAATGGTCTATTACCTTTTCCATTCCATTTTTCATTTATCCACCATATTGGCGGCACTTAATGTAAACAATGCCACTGAACCCAACGAAACTCGCATATTTTGCTGAATATTGCTGAAAATGGTCAATTATTGTCATGTTTTTTGGGCTGTACTAATCGTTCGGATCGGGAAAAACATTTGGAATACTGTGAGATTGCCAAACGTTATAACAAATAAAGGAGAAGAGTGCAAAAAACAGTCACAAAAGGCATTTGTCGTTGGCCAAACTGAACTGAAGGATTTGTAAAAATCATTTCCAGTCAGGTAGGTGAAATATTAGGCTAATATCTTAATACTGCTCGTACGTATCTTTACCACCTATTAGCTTTAGTAAAAGTCAAAATATTGCGCTCTTTCCTGCTTACTAAGTCCTTACGATTTAGGAGCTTTCACACATTTTCTCCATGGTTTAAACAGCATAAATCACCAGAAAAACAAATTCAGTAGTACATTAATTGTGCAATCCATGCTGTTGTTTACATCCGAGTATCTCCAATATGGCCACGCCTCTGGGTAACTGACCAAACTGTGACGTAAGTGCAAGTTAGGGCTGCACGATTAATCGAATGCGTTTATGAGGCGCGCTTAGTCAGTAAAGCCAGTACTTTGATTAGTAGTAAAGCTCCATCGGGTGCGTTCAGCTGGAGCGGCAATCAATACACAGAGCCGTAAATCACTGTCAAGCTACACTACCGTTCAAAAGTTTGGGGTCAGTAAGACTTGTAATAGTCTTTAAAGAAGTCTCTTATGCTCATCAAGGCTGCATTTATTTGATTAAAAATATAGAAAAAAACAGTAATATTGCAAAATGTTTTTACAATACAAAATAATGTTTTTTATTTTAACATACTTTAAAATAGAATTTATTCCTGTGATGAAAAGCTGAATTTTTATCAGCTGTTACTCCAGTCTTAAGTGTCACATGATCCTTCAGAAATCATTCTAATATGCGGATTTATTATTAGAATGATCAATGTTGGATAATATCAACAGTTGTGCTGCCAAATATTTTTTGGAACCTGTGATTTTTTTTTTCAGGATTCTTTCATGAATAACAAGTTTAAAAAGTACAGTGTTTATTCAAAATATAAATATTTTATAACAATGTAAATTATTTATTAATAACTTTTAATAAACTTTTAATTATTAACTTAATACATCCTTGGTGAATAAAAGTATTAATTTCTTAAAAAAAAAAAAAAAAAAGAAACAATAAAAATGTACTGACCCCAAACTTTTGAACGGTAGTGTACGTCAAATCGCGCTCATAATCACAGATGAATCGCATTCCATTATGAGCGCGATTTGGCGTAGCTTGTCAGTGATTTACAGCTCTGTGTATTAATTGCCGCTCCAGCTGAACGCACGTGATGGAGCTTTACTACTAACCAAAGTACCGGCTTTACTGACTAAGCGCGCCTCATAAACGCATTCGATTAATTGTGCAGCCCTAGTGCAAGTTATGTATCTTTGTGCATTATGAGCAAGTTTTATTATTTTTATTAGCATTTGCGTGCTTACAAATCTATTGGCTCTTGTTATAGCCAGTCTTTAAAGGAACAGTTCACACAAATTCTGTCATTAAGTACTCACCCTCATGTCATTCCAAACCCGTAAGATCTTTATTCATATTCAAAACACAAATTAAGATATTTTAGATGAAATCTGAGAGAGCTCTCTGACTCTGCATAGAGAGCAACGCAACCACGTTCAAGACCCAGAAAGGCACCAAGAACATCAACAAAATAGTCCATGTGACGACAGTGGTTCAACCGTAATTTTATGAAGCTACGCGGATACTTTTTTATGCACAAAAAAACTAAAATAGCAACGTTATTCGACAATGCTTCTCCACGTCACCCTAGCGCCATTTTTAAGAGCACCATGATTTTTGGGTGAACTATCCCTTTAAAAGCATTAAAATAAGAAAGCAGTCACTGCCTTCATATGGGTGACTTCAGTGAGCAAAAATTGCGATTCAGTGCTTGGAAGTGAACAAGTATGATTCATTCAAAACATTTGCTCGAATACAATGATTTGCTGATGACCAAAACATTATTAGATCTGTTCTAAGTGTTACAGTGTTATAAATACGCAAGTACAGACCCACTTTTATTAATCAAAAACGTCTAATTTTACGAATTTAAATTTGTTAACTGGCTGATTTTATTTCAGAGAGACCTTATAACAGAAAGATATAAATTTTCAACCCATACCCACTTCTACATTCCCATTGAATAGGTTTCATTGAATAACTTGCATCAGTTGTTGTTGCCCTTTTAAGAGAGCTTCGTCATCACCAAAACATGATCAGTTCAGGGAATGGGTGAGAAGGGGGGATTACGGGGATTTCTCACTCGAACTGTAATGACATGAAGTTGTTAAATTCGCTGACATAATCCAGTCCTTCCCACATAGGAAACTACTCAAATATCCGACAGGTGACGTAGCCAGTACAGGAAAAAATAAGTCACATTGAGAATCTCTAATAAGTGTTTTTGAGTTGACGAACTCTTACTCATACTGTAAGCGTTATTAGAAATGATTAACAGTCACAGTTGGTGTATCTCACAATCTTTTAGACAAAAGGACCGTGAGCTGAAAACTCTAGAGGCTTTTCTTTTTGTGCGCTGTGTTCTCATGGGAACCAATTATACAAAAGTAATTTGAAACCTGCACCTACTTAGTCATGTGATGCCTCGTTTTGTTGGATCATCCCAGTATTTATATGCATACACCAGGTGTATACTTATTTATATTTATGTGACATACATAAAGATAAATGCACGTACTGAGTAGAACCTATGATGGCCAGCCTGCACCTAATTATTTTGTGAAAAACCAGTATTGCACATTGGTTTTGAATGAACTGAATCTTTTACAAGGTGTGGCTGTAGGCCAATACAAATAATTAATTTACATTTTAGAGTTTAAATGGGTTAATGCTGAACCAGTAACTACAAATTTGTCTTATTTAAGACAAAATGTAAATATTTAGCAAAGACAAGAACAAAACATTAAGACATTACTACTATAAAAAAACATTTATTTGCAAGCAAAATTATTCGAACAGTGGGCAAAAGCACTAAAATAACTCACATCCTAAGCCACAGCTCAGACTTTGAACATTTTCCAAGATAATTGCATTTTTCCTACAATAAATAACCATGAAATATGAATAAAATATCAGATGTGCTCATTGTGCCCCAACCAGTAGTTGACAAACAAAAAAGTAACCATCTAAGGCCTAAAATATTAAGACGTTTCATCTGTTTTTTGCAATGGTCGTACAGGAAATGCAATGTCACAAATGTGTCAAAAATGGTATTTTTACTAAAAGTTAAGAATATAAATTTGGCAGTAAAAATTTTAATTTGGAAAACCCTTATATAAAACTATTTCTGTAACTTTGAGAAGTCAATTTGTATTTTAATGTCAGGAATAAATTACCGTCTTGACAACTCTGCCTCTAAAACACAAAAATAAAGTGAAATCGGACATTTGGTACAAAAATAAGTTATACATGCTAGTACAACACATTAATGTGAACTGTAATATACATACTTTTTCAGTAATGATAATCATTGATAGCAATGAGTAACTGAATGAATTTCAAAAAGTTATAAAAAACAGATGTTACTGGCCACAAAACAACTTCAACATCTGGCCAAATCACAAAGACAATGTATAAGTCCTGACAGTATAAAACAAACACCACAGATATCCATGCAATTCCATACATCATGTATCCCTGGAATGCTGCTGAACCTATAGTAAACATGCCCTTTTTTCAGAACACAGTGTCATTTTTCACATAAAGTTAAAACACACAGGCAAAGGAGATGCGATTTGATTTGGCTTGATTATAAACCCATATAACTATACATTGAAACTTCAGAACAGGAGGTTTGGGGGCAGTATTGTTCAATATGGTCCCAAACCAAAGGTTATTATGTTCGTTCATTTTTGGTCGCATACTCAATATAAATACCCAACATAGCAAATTAAGGCAGGTTTTTGATAAGGACAGGACTATACATTCTCTCCAAAGTGTCTCTTGCAGTATTTGGCGTCACCATTCTCCATTCAAGGTCTGTTGGCAGCACGCCTGGCCTTGGGGAATGTCCACGACTCATCTTTCCTTCCTCTTCCCATGCATACAGGAACATTAGATAGCCTTGACATCAATAAGGTGGCTGTGTTGGGCACCCTGCCTTAGGGTCTTGATGTTTTGTAGCCGTCGTCCATGCAGAGTGAAGCGAGACCACGCCAGCAGCTGGAGAAGGGCACAGGTAATGGGCACAAACACCAGCAGGTAAAAGCAACCCTGACGCAGTGGGACAGGGAGCACAGGAGCTGCAATCGGTGCTTCTGCCATCGAGTTTCTCTCAAAGATGTCATATCCTGGAAAACGATAAGGCATGATGAGACACAAATGGGCCCTGGACCACAAAACCAGTCTTAAGTAGCACGGGTATATTTGTAGCAATACCCAAAAATAATGATAATAAAAGTAATAAATCGGTATATTACAATGATTTCTGAAGGATTATGTGACACTGAAGACTGGAGTAATGGCTGATGAAAATTCAGCTTTGCATCACAGGAATAAATTATATTTTAAAATGTACTGAAATAGAAAGCCATTATTTTAAACTAATAATAGTTATATATAATACATGTAAATATGTTTATAATATATTGCAATATACTAAACAATCAAACAATAAGTACAAAGCTGGTTTTCTCACACAGATTCTTTGTTGTTGGCTTCTGTATGAAACATTTGCTTTGTCTTCACTCATTTATAAGTCACTTCAGATAAAGCATCTGCTAAATAATTCAATGTACATACTAAATGTGAATGTTACATGTAATGCGTGTTTATTCACTGCACACACACCTGTGTAGAGACACAGCAGCCAGGTACCAACGAGAGGGGCAAAGGTCTGGCCAGGCTTAGTTACCAAGGCAACCATACCAAAGAGCAAGGCAGAAGCTGCTTGTTGTCGGCGGTTCAACACAAAGTCCTCATCCACTAGGTCTGTGATCACCAGGTTCAGAAGTTTACAAGTGCCCTCAGTGAAGACACGATTACTATGGAGAGATTTGAACAATGCAATAAAAAAATAAAACCAGACAAAATGCAATGCTGATGAAAGATTTTCTAAGTCGGTTCTCAAGTGTGCATCTTTTTATTAATCAATTAGTGTCGACTTAAAGGGATAGTTTATTCAAAAATGAAAATTCTGTCATTAATTACTCACCCTCATGTTGTTCTAAACCCGTAAGACCTTTGTTCATCTACAGAACACAAATTAAGATATTTTTGATGGAATCTGAGAGCTTTCTGAGCCTGCATAGACACTCAGAAAGCTCTCAGATTTCATCAAAAATATCTTAATTGTGTTCTGAAAATGAACGAAGGTCTTGCGGGTTTGGAACGACAAGAATGTGAATAATTAATGACAGAATTTTTATTTTTGGGTAAACTAATGTGGAGTTTTTCAAAGTTATACACCAGTACATTAAGAAATGCACTGTATCATGATAATTAAACAATTTTACTTAAACACACTGTAAATAAATAATAATATATGTTGCTTGTTTAAATTATTATTTTTAAAATTCATAATTCTTACTATTCTCCCTGTTTTGCAATATCATATAGTAACAATACAGAGAGGACATATGTGTTTTCTCTCAGCTTGTGTCCTTGGTCTGTTAGCATGGAAATAAGTTCTCTGTTTCAAGTCTCCACATGGATTTGCAAGCAAACAAAAGCACACCTGCTCCTTTTAAACAAGAACTAATAACCAAAACATCCATAACGCTTTGAATTTTATATCACATAAGAGGCAGAACACCTGTAGTCTGAAAACATAAGGGTTCGTTGACCGTGCATTTCTCACCTAGCAATAAAAATGCAGAGCAGGTACACGTGGTCCGCCCCGGCTAAGAGCATGGCCACGCTAAGGGCCAGCTTTAAGAAGAAGAGCCCACGGACAACCTGGTAGACACCCAGTCTTTGGCACAGCGTCAGAAAGTAGAGATTGTTCAGATGAGGTGCGATGTAAGAGATGCCTGCGTCACAGGAAAATAGAAACAGAGAATATCACGGTTCAAAAGCTTATTGATGCTTCAAAAGGAAACACGATGCATTGAAAGCCAGGGGTGTAAACTTTTGAACAGAATGAAGAAGTGTACATTTTTCTTATTTTGCCTAAATATCATGTTTTTATTTGGTACTGCCCTTCAGAAGCTACAGAAGATATTTACGTTTTCCAGAAGACAACATAAGTTTACCCTGATCTTCAAATTCTAAAAGTTTTCACCCCCTGTCTCTTAATGCATGGTTTTTCCTTCTGAAGCATTAGGTGAGTATTTGAACCTTCTGTAATAGTTGCATATGAGTCCCTCAGTTGTCCTCTGTGTCAAAAGATGGATCTCAAAGTCAGAGTAATTGTTGGAAAGGGTTCAAATACACAAAAATGCTGAAAAACCAAGGAATTTGTGAGACCTGAAGGATTTTTCTGAAGAACAGCAGGCAGTTTAACTGTTCAGAACAAACAAGGGACTCATGAACAACTATCACTAAACAAAAAAACAGCTGTGGATCATTCACGTGACAACACAGTATAAAGAATCAAGTGCATGTAAACTTTTGAATGGGGTCATTTTTATAAACTCAACTGTTATTATCTTTTTCTGGTCTGTACTAAATAAAAAATACCATGCGTTTTGTACGATCCCTCTTATTTTAGTAAAATAATTTACATTTTGCAGATTCTGCAAGGTGTATGTAAACTTTTGACTTCAATTGTATTAAAAGAATATGAATGTGAATGATTTCTTTTTGCCTTACCCAGCAGGAAGGATCCAGTGGAGGCAGAGATACGGTCTGACAGGAGGTGCTCCAAAAACAGAGGGAAGAAATTGCTGTTGAAATGGCAGTGGAATACCTGCAGATGGTGGGGTAGAGAAAAACCATATATAATCGGTTCTATAATTAGATGATTAAATACAGTACCATTTTAGTGCATGTTTGCTCATATTTACCTGTACTAGGTTCATAGAAACAAACCACATGAAGTTCTTGTGGCGTGACAGCTGCTTTAGATATTCTCCAAGAGTGACTGGCTTCTCAGGTGAGGTAAAAGGAGCCTGACCGACACTCAGTCTATAATGGGAAACAAACAAAAAAAAAAAAAGTTGAGGGGAAATTTATATAAGGGGGAAAAAATACATTATTAAAAAGTTTACTGAAACTCTGACTGGATTAACTTATATATTAATACAAATTTCTACATTGCCTAAGCAACCACGAATAGCCAGAAGACAATTAGGAATGGGTTTTGACAAATTTCACAATTCAATTCTGTTTTACAAGCTTGCAATTTGATTTTGATTTGATCAGATTCAATATTAATTATTTTGGATCAGGTAGAGTACACACAAATTTTCTCAAAGAAAAAAAAAAATCCCAACTAATGCCGTAAAATATACATGAGAGTCAGCCGGTACTACGTTACTATAATACTGAAGGTTTCAAAATCATACTAAACTAAAACTTAACTTTAAAGTACATAGTTGTATTTCTACTCCAATTTGTTTTTTGAAATACATGTATATAAATGTTATATGGTGCATATATTTAGCCAAATGCTTCATGAATTCGTTTTTTTAGCTGACTGAGTATATGGCCACCAAATACGTTTTTTTCTGAGGTAAATGTGATGTTACGTTGTTTACAAGCTGTTATTTATAATGCGCGCTACAATGTTCCATTCATTAAGCCTAACTGAAAACAGGCTAGATTAATCGATTCT
The DNA here is from genome assembly GCF_022985175.1 of Labeo rohita. Classification (NCBI taxonomy): domain Eukaryota; kingdom Metazoa; phylum Chordata; class Actinopteri; order Cypriniformes; family Cyprinidae; genus Labeo; species Labeo rohita. The sequence continues at coordinate 9,101,564 of NC_066880.1, forward strand.
TGGGATTTAAGAATCAACATTGTTTCGAGAATCGATTATAATCGAGATATCAATTATTTTTACCCAGACCTACATATTATTATTTAATGTTACTACTTATTGAACACGGATAACCTTTATTTTGTAAAACCAATAAGCCATTTAAGTTTGTGCATTAGAGGGATTTTATGATGAAATTTTCATTAAGCAAAACAAGTTGTCACTATTAACACAAATGGCTTATTGTATTAATATGACGTTTGTTTCAGTTCTAGCATTTCAAAAGCTAGCAAGCTTGTAGCCTATCAACTAGAAAAGTGCAAAACAGACAAATGTGGATAACTGAATTAGTGAAATGAAAAAAAAAATGTAAAACAAAGATGACGACAGATTTAACAAATTCAAAACACACAACTTGAGCAATACTGTGTGGGTGGAATAAATAATACAGAACAAAACTTTCAACTTCCTTTTTTCTACAGATTTCAACAGAAACTGTTGCCATGAATTGAAACCTGAAATTTAATCTGATTATATGTTTGAAAGCTGAAATATTTACAATATCAACAAGCGACCTGCTAAACCACATATATAATTTTGATTAATTAATAAAAAAATACACTGAAGCCATTTTAATGCAGAGGTTGCCTAACTGATACAGGAGCAGCTTTTTTTTTTTTTCTTTTTTTTTTTTTTTTTTAAAAGTGCTCATTTACTCAACTCCATACTGAAACACAAAATGAGATGCAAGGCAGAATGTTTGAACTCCTTTTTTCCATACCAGAAAATAGTGATTTATATTTCCAAACTCAATTTATTTATTTTTATTTATTATAATATTTATATTTATATTTATATTTATAGTTTATATTTCCAGTTAAAAATACATCCCAAATATATAATAAAATTTATCCTTAACTCCAGCAAGGTTAATATAGTTAACTAAAACTATAACCATAAAAATTGTTACTTAAAATAAACATTATCTGAAATAAAATATTTAGAAACCTAGCCTAAACTTATTTTATTTCAGCTAGTTGCAATGCAACATCTCATTTTCATTTAGTTTAATTTAATGAACTAAAATAACTAAAACTGAAATTAGAAACTACATAGAAATAAAAAAAAAATACACAAAACTAACAAAAAACTCAAAATTACTAGAACTTTAACTACTTTAACTACAATTAAAATAATAATTGAATATACTAATATATATATATATATATATATATATTAAAGTATATGTGACCCTGGAACACAAAACCAGTCTTAAGTAGCATGGCTATATTTATAGCAATAACCAAAAGTATGGGTCAAAATGATTGATTTTTCTTTTATGCAAAAAATCATTATGATATTAAGTAAATATCATGTTCCATTAAGTTTGAACATTTCCTACTGTAAATATATCAAAACTAATTTTTGATTAGTAATATGCATTGCTAAGAACTTCATTTGTACAACTTTAAAGCCGATTTTCTAAATGTTTTGATTTTTTGGCCCCCTCAGATTTCAGATATTCAAATAGTTGTATCTCGGCTAAATATCATCCTATCCTAACAATCACACATCAACGGAAAGCTTGCTTATTCAGGTTTCAGATAATGGATAAATCTCAATCTCTCAATTTTTGTATAAAAAAAAAAAACAGAAGCTTGGATATTCTGTCTAATACTGCCGTTTATGTTTCGTAGTAGAAAGTAGTATAAATTAGAAAAATATGTGGTTGAGTAAGCAATGCCAAAATGATTATTTTTGGGTGAAATATTCCTTTAGGAAGCTGTGCTGGTAACACAAATACTGCATGTTCACTTCCAGCGCTATCAACATTCCTCCCATGAGCGAGGCAGTTAACCCCAGGTTGCTCCACGGGGACCGGCTCTGCAATTAGTGTGGTGTAAATTGCTTCAGATGAAAAGTAACTGCTAAACGACAAGTAACATTTAACACTGCGAAACAATAACACTCTTACTCAGTGAGTGCTTGGCTCTCGTTCTTGCGTGGCTGGACTTCATTTTCAAAACGGTGCCGCAGGAGACGTGAAACCACAAAAAAGCCTAGCATTGAGAGAGCGGCTAGAGTCACGCAGAAGAGTCTGAAGGAGTAGAAGTTTTCCTTGTTCCAGAAGGAGTACGAGAGGAAGACGGACAGCGAGCCCATCGCACTAAACAAGGAACTGTGGAAGTTGAGGCGCGTGCGGTCATGTGCAGACACGGCCAGGTCGGCCAGGAGGGCGTTGTGGTTGAGGTCGACCACCGTGAGGAAGCCATCGTAAAGGCACAGGCAAATGAGGAACTGCAGTCCGGGCCAGGTCCAGGCCACCCAGAAGGCCAGGAACGAGAGGGCGAAGAGAGGCCCGCTGCGGGAGAGTGCCTGCAGACGCTTCAGGACCACCTCAGGGGATGTGATCTGGGACCCAGACCTGAGAAATCAAACACAGAGATTTTAATGAGATATGTGCCTACCGAAATATGGATTTCAGATTTTAAGTGAGTGAATGATCTTACTGAGGAGAGCTCAGGAACGAGCGGTCACTTAGCCACCCAAAAAGAGGGTCGTTCAGGCTATTCCATATCAGAAACACAGTCTATGAACAGAAAAGAAAAATATGTTAAAAACTTAGAATGGCTTATGTATTTTTGTCAAATATAATTAATTTTGTCAATTATATAATTAATAAGTAGTTCAGATAATTATAACCATCTGCGGTCTGTGTGGGGTTTTTTTTTTGGAAGTCTCATATTCTCACCAAGGCTGCATTTATTTGATCACGAATACAGTAAAAACAGTAATATTGTGAAAAAATATATATAATTTGAAATAACTGCTTTTCGTTTGAATATATTTTAAAATGTATAATGTAAAATGTAATCTATTCCTGTGATGCAAAGCAGAATTTTCTTAAAATTCTTACGTAGACAATTACATATTAAGTTCCTTAAAAAAAGAAAAGAAAATATAAAATAACATATTTATTATAGATTATTTTATTTCATAAATTTTCATAATATTTTTGTAAAGAAAGTCTTACATAGACAATTACACATTACGATCATTTTTTAAAAATAATAATAAACATATAAAATAATAATAAAACAATAAAAACAATATAATCAATTAATCTTTGCTCAATAAAAGTAATAATTAAAGAAAAAAAAAAAATAATAATAATAATAATATATATATATATATATATATATATATATATATGACCCCAAACTTTGTAATGACAAACATTTAAAAATATATTTTTTCATAATATTTTATTTACTAAGATTCTTTTTTTTAAATAATAATAAAAATATAAAAGAAAATAATACAAAATAAATAATTTAATCAATTAATCTTATATAAAATACATAATTAATAAAAAAAATACAAATAAAATACAAATAATAAAAATACGTAATTTAATAAATTAATCAAACTCAATAAAAGTAATAATTTAAAAGTAAATCTCAGGGACCCCGAACTCTGGAATGGCATTTAAAAATATTTTATTTATTTACTTTTTTGTAGTATCTTGTATACATTCTTACATAGACAATTACATATTAAGATTATTTATTTAAAATAATAATTGAAATCTAAAATAAAATAAAATAATAAATGAATAATAAAAATAATACAAAAATACAAAATACAATTATAATCAATTAATCTTTGCTCAATAAAAATAACTTTGGAATGGCAAACATTTAAAAATACATACATTTTTAATTATTTTGCTTTTAAACTTTTGTAGTATTTTTGTAAAGAAATTCTTACATATTAAGATTCTTTTTTAATAATAACAAAAATATGACAAAAATCTTACTGTTCTCAAATTTTGGAACAGCAAACATTTTAAAATCTATTTTTTAAATATTTAGTTTTTGTAGTATATAATCTATTTTGTAGTATAAAATACATTTTTTTAAAGAAATTCTTACATAGGCAATTACATATTTTGTTAATAATAAAATAATATAAAAATAATAAAAATATTAAAATAATAAAAATACATAACTTAAGAATCCTGAATAATTTAAGAATACCATTAAACAAACTTACCTCTCCCACCCAAAACGACAACTTGTCAATCTTGTAAACAGACACAAAGGTCTCCACATAATACAGTAAGAAGACGTTGTGGAGAATGGAGACGAAGAGAGCCAGGGAGCCATAAAGCACAGCCGTTGAGACGCCCTGGCAAAGGCCCCATACCCTCCTTCCCATCCTTTGCTACTTCTCTCCGCTCTTCCAGCCCACGCAGCACTCTACACGTCCCACAGGCCAGGCAGGGTGGGGTCATCGCTCTATCCACCCCTGCAAACAGACAGACACCAAAACAAACCAACCCGTTCAAACCCATGCTGTCTATTATTCTGTAACATGAGTTTGGGTAATGTCTGTCATCTGTTTTTAGTCTAGAAATTACCATTAGTTGAATTACATTCAGAGTGTAACTGGACAACGGCCAAGCAAATGGGAAAACTGAGCATCTGTACTACATTATCAAGCGGCTTTTACTTTGTTTTAATGATTCAGCACTTTGCTCGATATGAATCTGGAAAAACAGGCTGGAAGACGGAAGACGGAAGACGGAAACCCGTTTTTAACTAAAATAACAATAATGTGGGGAAAAGTTGGGGGAAAGACATCAACAATGATGATGTTTACATGGTTAGTCAAGCAAACTGTGGTTATTAAGTATGAAATTATAAAACATGAATTGAAAATGAATTGAAAAATTGGACTATTAAAAACGGTTTCTGTATTTTTCCAGGAAGACTGTTATGGGGAATTTCAAAAGAAGGTAGCCCATTTTCCATATTCATAATAACAAAAACAGCCTTGACTTCACAGAGTGTCATGTGAGCAGTTCTTCAGTACTTTCTGGTCACACCTCCATATTGGGCCTGTAAAACCATTTCTAGCAGAAAAAAAATCACTATAAATCCCACTGAGAAGTGTAATTGCACATGAACTTTAGATTTTAATGAGCTGGATGATCTCATCCCGGCTTCAAAGACGACAATAACAAACATTGTTATTCAGTCCAGAGATTTCTCTGGGGTCTGATGAGAGATGTAACCTGAGCAGAATTAGTGTAGGCTGAGGCCTGTGATTGCTATCAAATACTGAACACTTTCCAATAGTAAGGTGGAGCAGACTTTACCATGCCAGAGTCATGTGAATTTCCTGACACACAATGAATCCTTCATTTCTTTGACGTTGGATATCCGTCTCAACCTTTCGCAAATATCACCACCAACCTGAAACCTGGCACATATGGCATGGCAAAAAGCATACTGAAATGCTTTCTGGGTAGCACACCTGATGCTCACATGCTTTGCAAGCTCACACAAGCCCTGCGATTCCTTGAAAACACCCGATCTTATAGTTAAAACAACTTTAAAATAACCTTGCCCCCCAGCTCTTTGAGAGAACTGTGCATTACAGTTCTGCATGGTTAAACTACTCTAAACATACGAGCAAACTTGTTACTGATCTAAGCAGAGAATCAAAACACTTCACCGGATCGCATTGCATGCAGCGATTCTCATCTCATCTCTAAAGGACAGGTGGCTGCTTCCCAGCCGATACGATTCAGCAATCTTTGATCCAACAAGAGATCAAGTGCCATGGTGCAAAAGACCAGCATTTTGGCAGCGCTGTGTTACACTGACAGGTTGTCCACCTGTGTCTGCTCTCTAGAGCAACAGGATGCGTGGGAACTATTCTCACATAGACGAGGCTTTTATTTGACCGAAACACTTCAAACATTCACACCCTTTTTACACAAGTGCTTTAACACCTATACTGTAAAAACAATAGCTAAAGAGAGAAAGGTTATATACACTACGAGTCAAAAGTTTTTGAACAGTAGAATTTGTAATGTTTTTTAAAGAATTCTCTTCTGCTCAGCAATCTTGCATTAATTTGATCCAAAATACAGCAAAAACAGTAATATTGTGAAATATTTTTAAAACAACTTTTTTTTATTTAAATATATTTTGTAATTTATTCCTGTGATTTAAAAGCTGAATGTTTAGCATCATTACTCGTCTTCAGCGTCACATGATCCTTTAGAAATCATTCTAACATGCTGATTTGCTGTTTAACAGACATTTTTTTATTATTGTGAATATTTAAAACAGTTGAGTACATTTTTTCAGGATTATTTGATGAATAGAAAGACCCTAAGATCAACATTTATCTGAAATAAAAAGTTTCTGTAACATTATACACTATCATTATACAATATCATTCAAAAGCTTCGAGTCAGTGTCATTTTTTTGAGAAAGAATCATAGAAATTAATACTTTTATTTAGGAAGGAAGCTTTAAGTTGATCAAAAGTGATAATAAAGACATTTATAATGTAAAAAAAAGATTTATATTTCAGATAAATGTTGTTCTTCAGAATGTTCTGTTCATCAAAGAAACCTGAAAGTTCTGCTCAGCTGTTTTCAACATAATAATAATAATAATAAGTGTTTTTTCAGCAGCAAATCAGAATATTAGAAGGATTTCTGAAGTATCATGTGACTGGAGTAATGATGCTAAACATTCAGCTTTGAAATCAAAGGGATAAATTACATTTTAATATATATTTAAATAGAAAACATTTATTTTAAATAGTAAAAAATAAAAAATAGTTTTTGCTGTATTTTGGATCAAATAAATGCAGGCTTGGTGAGCAGAAGAGACTTCTTCTTCAAAAAAAAAAAAAAAAAAAAAAACATTAAAAATCTTTTGACTGGTAGTGTAGAATACTTCCATATATCAAAAAATAAATGTCACACATTTTTATTATTTGTCATAACATATAACCAAGCAGAATTAAGCCTTTCATTGTTTCATAATATTTAAGTTCACCAAAAAATGTTTTAGCATTTACCTAAATGATAATTCTATAATTACTGTATCATATGTACAACTCATATCTCACGTACTCCATCTTCTCCTAATAAACAATAACCTCTGAAGCTCTATTAAAAGAGATATGAGACTCCTCACACCGGTAAGTAAATATTAAACATATCTATAAACATAGTATATCTTAGATACCGATTCAAACCACCTAAACAGAGCCGTTAAAACCATAACTGAAAACGCCGTTGACGACAGCGTCAACTCTATTATGCTTTGATATTACATAATATTTCTTAATTCCATAAAGTTTTCGCCTTGAATGAATACTTTGCTACATTTTCACACTCATAATAATACAATACCTCACTAGCAGAGCTGTGCTAGCTGCTGACATTAGCGACTTTTCTCATAGTAACGTATTTCACCACGCTTAACTGAAAGCGTTTGAATTTGACCAGATAATCACATAACAGCTGAGAGAAAATCACCCGTATTTTATCAGACTATGAGTTCGAACTGCGACGTGACACTTTAAACCTAAAATAACCCTTTAAACTACTAATCCCGGTCTAAGTTAAGCTCGCTAGCAGGCTATCCGCTTTCATATCAAGCAATGCGACGTGTACACAGTCACAGACCGTAGCGTAGACGGACACACTTAACCAGCTGATCAGAAATCATACGATCAGTCGATTCTGAGATGAGACATCTTTCCGCTGTAGACACTTACCATATGGAGCTGATGTCAAAGCCGCAATCACCTGATGATCAATACAGCCGCCTAAAACGTTTCTAGGTTTCACAGTTGTAACGAAACATGTCATGTGTTGGAAGAGGAAGCCCGTGACGACATGCGTCTTCCCCCCTCCTCCTCCCTCATCACTCTAATGCTGCCATTTGTGCACGTACGTACGCACAGACAAGCACACACTCAGTAACCTGAGAATATTGGATACTACGTTGTTGTGGGCATTTAAGTTGCACATTATTTTGACTAGGAGTAAAGTTTGTAACATAATTAAGGAGGAAATGCATAAAAGCAATATTCCAAAGCTTTAAAGAAGCTAATAATAGACACGTTTTCTTGTTAAATTGTGAGAAATTAAAGCTCAGGCCTTACAGAAGCCTCATTTTTATTATATTTAACTTGTATTGTATATTGATAAATTATCGTCTTCATATACAGTATTAATTTCAGTCAAACAGTACGAGTTTAGCATAGTCTTCAGTTTGTATTGTTTAGCCTGATGCAAAATAAGAACAAACTGTACATTTTAAAGGCTGTTAAAAATATTTTATTTTACACTATTATGGGATTTTTATATTTAAACTTCTGACAGTGTTTTGAGAAAATTGCTATACAAATTAAGAAAAAATAATTCAAGTTTTGATAGAATTAGATATTTTTCACAATTTTTGAATATTTAAAATGTATGTATTATTCCACAATATTTAAAATTATATGCCATAGCATAATTTTAACACTTGAAACTAAAATGTTGAAAAAAATGTTTACAAATACACTATCAGTCAAAAGTTTTTGAACAGTAAGATTCTTACTGTCTCTTTTGCTCACCAAGCCAGCATTTATCTGATCCAAAAGCAGTAATATTCTGAAATGTTTTTACTGTTTAAAACAACTGCTTACTATTTAAATATATTTTAAAATGTAATTTATTTCTGTGATCAAAGCTAAATTTCAGCATCATGACCCCAGTCTTCATTGTCACATGATCCTTCAGAAATCATTATAATATGCTGATTTCCTGTTCAAGAAACAGTCATTTTTATTATTATTATCAATATTTATATATAAATATATATATTCAAAGTATTTATATATTAAAAGAGAATTTTCTTTCCCAAAAGAATATATATATGTATGTATATATATTAGGGCTGTCAAACAACTAATCGCGATTAATCGCATACAAAATAAAAGTTTGAGTTTGCCTAATATATGTGTGTGCACTGTGTGTAATTATTATGTATATATAAATACACACAAATTAATGCATATATTTAAGAGAAATATGTTATTTATGTACAAAATATTTTTATTTATATATAATATAATTATTTAAAAATTATAATAACTACATATAATTGTAAATATTTATTAAATATATATATGAATGTGTTTGTATTTCTATATACATAATAATTACACACAATACACACACATATATTAGGCAAACTCAAACTTTTATTTTGTATGTGATAAATCGCGATTAGTTGTTTGACAGCCCTAATATATATATATATATATATATAGCCAGGATGCTTTAAATTGATCAAAAGTGATGATAAAGACATTTATAATGTTACAAAAGATTTCTATTTCAGATAAAAGCTGTTCTTTTGAACTTTCTATTAATCAAAGAAACCTGAAATAATTCTACTTAGCCGTTTTCAGCATAACAAAAAATTATTATGCAAATCGGAATATTAGAATGATTTCTGAAGGATCACATGACTGAAGTAATGATTCAAAAATTCAGCTTCGAAGTCACAGGATTAAATTACATTTTAAAATATATTCAAATAGAAAGCAGTTATTTAAAAAGTAAAATATTTTTTTTGCTAAATTAAATAAAATAAATGCAGGCTTGGTGATCAGAAGAGACATCTGTAAAAAAAAAAAAAAAAAAAAAAAAAAAAAAACATTACAAAAAAACATAAAAAATTATTTTGAAACACAGAACTCACACTAAAAATCGAATTTCCGAGAAAAAAATCACTGCTAGAAAAAACAAGCCATGACTTGTCATATAGTTTCTGAAATACATTTCTTATGATGACTTCCCGCCTCCCATATGACAACTAGCCCTGGCGTGCCCTACATGTTACATTTTTAATACTAACCTCTAGATGGCAACCAATACAAATGAAGCGACTGCATCAATCCGTGTCGCAACGGTCGCACATTTAACCTTCCATACCCGATGAACGCACAAGTCCGTTGCATCCTCAGAAAAAAACTTTAATAAACCAGAAATTATGTAAATCTATGTAGAAGTGACATTGCGACACAAAGTAGAGGAGGCGTGGCCGCTCATGAATATTACCAAGAGAGGCGTGGCTTGGCTTCACCTGAGACTGCTCTGAGGAGCGTGCAGCATGCAGCGCAGTACACAGTCAGATCTCTGGAGGAGAGGCATCATTAGCAGCACAACAGGGAATCCAATGGAAACACAGGATGACTGATGCTTACTTTTCCTGAAACACTCAGGTAATGTGACTACAGAGTTTGTGATATATGTTTCACATTTTTGCATGCGCCTTTTATTACGTCTGTGTAGTTATTAGTAGATATCTATGCGCATAATCTGTTAGAATGTAAGCGGAGCCTGCTGGGATCTCTACACGCAGGTGAAGGTGACTGGGAATGAGTGCCAGAAGTGTCCTTTAAAAATACCGCAGTGGTGTGCAATCTGATGTAGACCACACGCAGACACAAACTAAACACTTTTTATAATGATCATGAAAGTCGAGTGACTATCTATGTATATATCTGTCTATCTGTCTGTCTGTCTGTCTATCTATCCAATATATTTGTTAAGCAGGTAATAAATCTGACGCTATGAGACCTTATTTGTATGAAGTGAACGGTCCTAAGTGATTTATCAGCGGTATCAGAGATATTAGTCCATGTTTTTTTTTCTGGAAGTTGATTAGAGGTTGAAAAATCCATATGTAAAATTAAAGACTTGCTTCAGTGCAGCATTTCTATTAGCAAGTCTACTTATGTAAAACTAATGAATTGTTAGCATGCATTTCTTCGGTTTATTTGATTATCCTTTTTAATATATTTTATAATACTACACGTAAAATTGCATCACTATGCCAGAGAATTGCAGAAGGAGTGGGTCACATTTACTTCTGTGACTAAAAGATGCATTTAGAAATTTCAGACAGGAAAATCAGCCTTGAATAACTAATAAAAATTTGAAAAAAATGTAATCAGAAGTGAATTCAGTGAAACCACACAGTTTTGTTGTTATCTTAACTCTGATAGGCTTACATTACTTTGACAACCAAACCTTGAAAACGTCTTCAGAAACAGTGCCTTTGTTATTTGATTTAATTAACCCAAGTAAGACAGATAATGTGCTCATTAATGGCATCAAAGTAACAGGTCTCTAATGCGCTCAGGTCCAATGCATTCTTGAATGGTTCATTCTTTCTGGTACATCAAATCAAACATGTTATTTTACAAAACTCAACCTGAATGAGAAATCTACTGTACAGCTTCTGTAGGGAAATTAGCTACAATATCTGATGGAATGAATGCATGATCTGTTTTGATGTGCATAATTATAAGTAGCATTTCAGGGTGCACTAATCAGTATTGGAAATTAGACTTGAAAATTCTCATCACATCGACTTTTTCAGTGCAGCTAAACTAGATTAAGTGCAGATGGAGAATTAGTGAGATGCCATAAAATCCCACATTTGGGTGATTGGAGGTATTTCTTCACCATCTGTGAAAATGTCAGACTGGAAATATAGTATTTTTATTGTTTAACTGACAGATGGCTATATCAGGAATGATTCCTCATTTTATGACTCTCTTATTGCTTCTGTATGCACTAACTACAGTATATAGTGTATTATATGCAGGCAGGCAGATTTACTTTTCCAGCATGTCACTTGTTCATGCTTCCCTGAGCAGGGTGGTTATTGTAACATGAGAGGTGTTAATGCTTAGTATTTATGGTATAGTGTATGTCTGAACAAATGGAGTGATATGCATTATACCAGCAGCTCTCCAGTAGAAATTGGAGCAAAGCAATTTCTATTCACTTCTATATAGTATATAGGGGCTGCATCTATTGTATCTGCATCTATGCATCCATATCCGTTTCACCATCACATAATGGTGTTTCTAGACGGCAAACACATTTAAGCGATACCTCATAACCTACAAAGAATTTCGTGACTCTAAGTGTTTTGAAAAAAGTTTTCTCACTGTAAAGTGAATCAGAAGCTGCAAAAATTGCATCTGAGGCAGTGCTCCAGAGCCAAAAAATTTGCATCCTCCACATAGCGCATCACGCCAGAAAAAGATTTTAAAGGAATAGTTCACTCAAAGATGAAACATTGCTGAAAATGTGTTCACCCTCAGGCTATCCAAGATGTATCCAAATCTGTTCTCATGTAGTTGGTTTCTTCATGAGAACAGATTTGGAGAAATGTAGCATTACATCACTTGCTCACCAGTGGATCCTTTGCAGTAAATTGGTGCCGTCAGAAAGTCAAAAGTTGCATTTTTGCAATAAACAAATCCATGATTAAGGTGTTCTAACTTTAAACCATCACTGCTGGCTGAAACATATATGGAAAATGGACAGTTTTCGCTTGTAAATGGTGCGTGATCAAAGCATATTTCTCTCCTGATTCAGACAAGATGGCTTTTTTGAGAAGCAATATTATGGACTCCTATGTGACCCTGGACCTCAAAACCAGTCATAAGGGTAAATTTTTGGAAACTGAGATTTATACATTATCTGAAAGCTGAATAAATTTGTTTTCCATTGATGTATGGTTTGTTAGGATAGGACAATATTTGACCCAGATACAACTATTTAAAAATAGGGAATCTGAAGGTGCAATTGAGAAAATGCATATTACTAATCAAAAATAATAAAAATAATGTTTTTATACATTTACGGTTGGAGATTTACAAAATATCTTCATGGAACATGATCTCTTCTTAATATCCTAATGATTTTTGGCATTAAAGAAATATCAATAATTTCGACCCATACAATGTGTTTTTGGCTATTGCTACAGATGTACCCGTCCTACTCAGGACTGGTTTTGTGGTCCAGGGTCACAAATTTTGACCGAGCAAAAAATGTCTTGATGATAAATTAGTTTATTACAAAACTGCAGTTTGTGGATTAATTAATTACTTGACAACACCCATTCACTGCAGAGGATCCATTGGTGAGAAGGTGATGTAATGCTAAATTATATCTGTCCCAATGAAAAACAAACTCCTCTACATCTTGGATGGCCTGTGGGTGAGTGGATTTTCAGTAAATTGACATTTTTTGGCTGAGCTATTCATTTAAAATGACTGACAGGACCTCAGCGTGACCAAGCAAAAGCTTTGTATTGTTTTATTCAAAGGCCTCCCTTCAATATTAACCATTTATTGCCATCTCATATGCATCGTGTGCTTGGAAAGTGAAGAAAATGGGTTTACTGCTTTGAGGAAACATCTTTCTAAGTATTTTATAAAATAGTTTTCATCCTGAGAAACAAGCACCATGCTGTACCAGTTACAGGAACGTTAATTGTTTTGTACATTTTTATGCAATCGCCTGAGGTTTTTTCATATCCCTGTATAGTTTTGCTAATAGCGTTTGATGAAGTAGCCGTACATTGCACTATGAAATGTTTAGTGGATGCATTTGTGTATGACGTGTTTTCTCATCAAGCCATCTGCTCTTGATGTGTGTCTCGGGAAGGAAGAGACTTACTCATTCTTTCTTGCCAATGCAGCGGGAAACCTTTGACAGAGCAAGGATGAGTTAGCAGCCCATGACTACACTGCTGGAAGCGGGAGCTTGTTCTAGTGAATCAGCATCAATTACACAACAACATTAGCTTCAGCAAAGTACTGCAGGAGGAACCTGCTTGGATTTTAGCACAACCTCGGTACATCCTGGTGATCATGCAGCAGACCAGACAACACAACTTCACGCTGGTGGTGCTTGGATACCTAATACCTGTCATTTGGGGTTTTCCATTTGGGCCGGTTCTTGATATGGATGTCACCCCCAGGACAACTGTGCGTGTTGATGGTAAGGGTCATGTATTTCAGTATTCAGTATTGAGAATGCTATGACTCCTCATGTCATATAATTACCTAATGTCTGATTTTAGCCTTACATAGTAAGCAGTCAGTATGGTTTAACAGTTTATTTTCTTATAAAATATATATTTTTTATTTCACACCTTGAGAGCATTCACTTTATCATTTACTTAGTTTCCATAGTCAATTAAAGTATCAGGTGTGTCTGCTTCATTCATGGGCCGTGCTGAATGTGTTTGACACTGTTTTGCCTGTAGTGCTGGAGGCTATGGCAGTTCTCTGGATATTATTAAACAGCCCTTCTCACTTGTCCTGGCCCAGTTCATAAGATTCACACAGCAGATGCCGTGAGAATATAAAGTGAGGTTAGGTCACACTCACTTCTGTGAGGTTAGCCTGGACTAACACGTGGGATTTCAGTGTATGATGGATTTGAAAACATATCCATGATAGTGTTCCAAGGATGCATTAAATTGATCAAAAGTGACAGTAAATGCTTATCTTTTGAACTTTTATTCATCAAAAAATCAGTTTTGAACTGTATCCTGGAGATATAGAGGCTACTCCATATCAAAGGAGTGTGTGGCGTACCAAAGAAGTCAGTAACTAGTAAAATGGTTTGTGGGGTCATGATATGAAAAATCAAATTTGCCTTGATTTTTTGGCATATAAGAGGTCTTTGTACCATTAAAACACCCTGGAAGTTTCATAGTGTAAAACATCCTCCTCATTATAAACAAAGCATTTATTTAATCAAGCTCCAAAATGGCTCGTTTGGATATAAGGTGCAAGATGTCCTCACAAGGGCACAAACATTTGCATTAACACCACCTCCAGAGCAAGGCATTGACAAATAGTCATCTTCTCACCATAGGCCATGGCGTTTAGTAGCTTAATGGCTGTTCATTTGATTACGCTGAATGTGAGTGTCGTGTCACGTCACAAGGAAATAGAAAATATAGTTGCAAGCAGCGATTATTAGGGTTCAAGGGCTTTAAGCAAAAAATACATTATTTAGCAAGCATTTTTGGCAAATTCAGGTAATTTGCCATATAAATATTATGTTTTTTAATGTTTATGACTGTTATAGTGCCAGCTGTGCTCTGATCCCCTTAAAACTTTGCATGCTTGTTTAGAATCGCTTGTGCTCTGCAGGTTTTGTGAAGTTTTGAGTTTTCCTTTAGGCTTCTTGATCATTTAACAAACTATTTGATTGACAGCAGTGGTTCTAGAGGCAAAGTTGTCCGGAATGAGGAGTTCTTTCATATGATACAAATACTGTATGTATATGCAAAAAAACACGCAATGTACAATCGTTCACGCCCTTGAAAAATGCAATATCGCCCACTAATATTTTGATCAAAATTGAGATTATCAAAATTCATTGGCCAATGTTTTTTTAAGATACGCAAATGTCCTTATAGACACTTGTGTCACTTTGGACCATGACCGTGCACAGCGATTTTCATGTTGATAGGACAAATGGTTGTGTAGTTATAGCCATTTTCATGTTTTTCCCACCACCAAGTGGCCAAGCTCCACGATTTTTTTCCTGTGACCTCAGATTACATACGTGTTCCAAGTTTGGCAAGGATATCACATTCCATTAATGAGTTATAGGCATTTTACTAAAAATGGCCTCATCCCCTTCAATAGTTTTGGCGTCCCTTTGTGACGGTGAGTCGAAAGTTGAACTTTTTTTTTGATAATTATTGATATTCGCTCTCTGGAGAATCTTTTTGCACTGGTTTGGTTCCGATCGGGCGAAAAGATAAAGTGGTACTAGATCTGACTGCAGCTGCATCACAAACTGTAAGTAAATGGTTTCATAATGCCTCATCTGGAAATTACCTTTTTTTGTTTGTTTTTTTATCATGTTGTCAAAACACTCATATGCAATAGCGAGGGGGCGCGTTGATACGGTTTCCTATGAAATGACGTTCCAATCGTAACAGTGGCCGATTGCTAAGAAGCCTTAAAGGTCCAACCCTTTAAAAACAGGTTGTTTCAGACAGAGGGTCAGAATGAGGGTTGAGAACAATCATTTGTCAGATAACTTTACTAACATCATAAGTAAACCTTAAGGAACATATTAAAATAATAAAAAAAAATCCATGACCCCTTTAAGAGGCTTGAGCAAAGTCATTAAACCAATTGTGAGCCAAGCCTCATCAGCACAGGGCTTTACTGATGCTTCTAAATCTGTCAAAGCTTGTTGTCTTTATGCTGTGTACACCAAATGGGTTCCCAATAACTGCAGTTGAAGTTAATAGCTGTTATTGATGAATAATGCTTGCAATTTGGAATAAAGCCCAAGCTTATTCTGTTCTCTTGGAGTAGATTTGCCCTCTGACTGCACTGATGAAGATAAATGTGTATTTATCACCACAGACTCACACCATCGTTAAGCCAATTTTGCTATTTCTGGCTGGTCAGGATGCTTGAACAAATAGAGCAATGTTTTGATAGCACCATAGAGCCAGTGTTGACATTTTTAGGTGGAATCAGTCTATGCATGATGAGAATATGAAATATGATAGCATTTTAAGTCAGCTACTTTGTTGCATGTAAGATGATTGACATACTTGTAAAATGATCACCGCTCAGGTGCTTAAACTGAAGTGTTGCTAAAGTTTGATGCTGCATAATGGCTCACATCCATTCGTGCTGATCATTTGTGCTCAGACACTGCAGATCCTGTTCATGTAATTTTGTCTTCATTATTGTATTTTTCTCCTTGCCCTGGTTGACTCAAGTCCTTGACCTATATTTAGGCTCTCTTGGGATGAGAGGGAGAGCTAGAGCACACAGAGAGAGAAGGGAGAGTGTACAGACATGCATGTTAGAGTGTTGAATCTCCACTTGCGTCTTACAATATGTCTATTCAGGGAGAGTGTTAAATGTTAAATTAAAGTAGAGATCATTCTGAGAGTGTAACAAAAGGTGCTGACTTGCTTTAATGGTTTGCTGTAGTGGGTTTGAGTACAGTGAGTCTTTTTACTCTTTATCTGCAGGTCGTTGGGTTCATGGCTGTCTGGTTTTCACAGTGCTTAGCAGACCTGAAGTAATGTAGAAATGAAATATGTATACATGTGTAATTCGTCTAGGGTAGTAGGATGAGGGGAAAAGTGCATCTGGGGTCTTTAGAGACATCTGTCTCTGACTTTCTGTGACTGTCTACTGCATGTCGATTTATTAAATGTCTAAGGCTTTGAGATGTTTCTTTATCTATTTCTTTATTTCAAATAAATTGTGTTATATTACTGTTAAAATAGAAAACTTATTTTAAATTGCAGCAAAAAATAGTCATAACAAAAAACTAAGAAAGTCATAGAAATGTACTGGTCATAAGATGTGGGTAGTTTCTTAGTTTCTATTGAGCGTCTGATAAACAGAATCACAGTATGCGAGTTATCGTCTAAGGTCAGGAGACGTTTCAGTCGAGGCAAACTGCTGTGGAAAACAGCTAGATCTATATTTACTGTTCGAGCAGCAAGGTAACATTTCTTGAAAACAATGAGGATCAAAGAAAAGGCACTGAAAATACGTCTAACGTTCACTGTTTGTTTTAAATGTGCTTTAAGAGTAATAGCTTTCCTGTGGGACTCATAAAAAGGTAGGCTTGATAATCCAAAACCACGGAATCCAGCCTTCAGATGGAGGGGGTTTTATCTGCGTGGGGGTTGCTGTTGTCTTGGTGACAGGATTTGAGCGGTGCCATCTACTTCCTTCTTTTAGTACAGAAATAACATCAATAATAAACACATGTGGGGTTGCTTACACTGGCATTATGCTACAGGTTATATTTATATTATGCAAAAAGTGTTTAGTGTGTCTGAGATGGATTTTATTGTTGTTCTGGTAGAGAATTACTTGTTTTCTGTTTTTTGTTGTTTTTTTTTCCCTACATTTCTGCTTCCTGGACTTTAAGGTCATTTTTAAAACAAAACAAAACAAAAAAACGACAAGAAGCGATATTAAAAACGCATGTCTCCTCTTTCTTTGAAGTTCTTTTTGTATTTTACACTGTGCCGTAACTATGAATGAGTCACAATGGTTGACTAATCAGCTATTTTTTATCTAGATGTTTTGCTTATATAGAGATGTTTTGCTTATTTGTTTCACGACGTGCCATATTGGCGGCAATGAGCGTAAACAATGCCACAGAACCGAACGAAACTAACATATTTTGCTGATTATTTCTGCTGAAAATGATCAATTATTGTCATGTTTTGGGCTGTGCTAATCGGTCGGACTGGGAAAAGCATTTGGAGTACTATAGACTGACAAAAGTTATAACAAATCAAGGAGAAGAGAAAAAAACTGTCTGAGGAACAAAAGGTGTTTGTGGTTGGCCAAAATGAACCAGGATTTCCAGGGCAAGAATTTTGACAACATTCGTCTTTGTTCTATTCATTTCCGATCAGGTACACTGTAAAAAAACAATTTGCTGAGGCAACTTAAAATAATTTGTAACCTGGCTGCCTTAAAATTTTAAGTTCAGTCAACTCAAAAAAAGTTTATTCAACTTGAAATGTTAAATTATACTAAGTGACAGCTTAGATATTTGAGTTGAATCAACTTAAAATTTTAAGGCAGCTGGGTTACTTCCCCATCTGTTAAGTTTAGCAAACACAAATATCTAAGTTGTTGCTTAGTACAACTTAACATTTCAAGTTGAATAAACTTATTTTAGTTGACTGAACTTAAAATTTTAAGGTAGCGGGGTGACAAATTATTTTAAGCTGACTCAACAAATTGTATTTTTTATTTTTTACAGTGTAGGTGAAATATTAGGCTAATATCTTAATTAATACTGCTCATACGTATCCTTACAACCTATTATCTTCAGTTTGTCAAAATATTGCGCCCTATCCTGCTTACTAAGTCTGTATATGATTTAGCAGCTTCCACACCTTTTTTCATAGTTTAGACAGCATAAATTAGCAGAACAACATATTCAGTGGTACATTAATTGTGCAATCCATGCTATTGTTTACATCCGCGTATCGCCAATATGGCCGTGTCCGGGTAACTAACCAAATCATGACGTAAGTTCAAACCCTCTATTTTTTTGTTTTTCAACTTTTAATTAGCATGCTAACACCAAATGTTGCACTTTTAAGACACTAGCTAGGTTTGAAATTGCATACGCTCTAGTTAGTACAACATTTGGATTGAAACTTACTTGTGACCTTTAAAAAAGTATGTTCTATGTAGTATGAATATGGTTAGTATGAATGAAATTCAGGCATACTACATCCACCATGTTATTACTGTCACATGACCTACCAGTGTCAGTTGCGTCACTTCACTGCCATTTACAGCTCCTCTCCCATGGTTTCATGAGATAGTAAAGTGTCCACTGAATGCACACTACAGAATATCAGTAGAAGCAGTACATCATCCAAGGACTTTTCGCCTTTTCAGATATTATGAATTTGGTCATACTAGGGCTGGACAATGAATCGAAAAGTAATTGAAACCGAAATTCAGAACCTCTAATATATGTCAGTTATTATGTGTTTTTAATCCTGTTAATACTTTCCCATTAAAAACACACTACCGCATGTGTAGTTGGCACATGACCGTTGACGATCTTTTTCAGCGTCTTACACGTGAGTGGCGCGTTTAAGACGAATTTAAACTTTTACACACAGTGCCACTCATCAATGTGAGTTTTAAAACAGTGGACCAATCAGAAGACCATGGAAGCTTTTGTTTACAGTAGCAGGTTGGGATGGCAACTTTTGTATTTGACGGCAACATGGCGTAGTAGACATTCTTAGTAGTGATTTTGATTTTAAGTTATAGTGTCCAGCCCTAGATCATATTACTCTTGACACATGCTGTTTTCACCTACTGTATAGTATGGAAGTAGGCATTTTTGGATGCAGCGACAGTCAAGTTAAAGGTCCACTGAAGTTCTTTGAAACATGCAATGTTATTCTATGTGTTGACGTAATTTCAATTGAAACAGAAAGACAGGACGGGACATATCAAGCAGTCCCGGCCCCTTTTTAAAACAGCTAATAGCATTTCGTTTATATCACAGCTTGGGCTAGAGCCGTAGAGTTCATTAAATCCACATTTGACAGTCACAATCTCATCCATATCTCTACAAATATAGCTTTCTGTGTAGAATTTCAGTGGATCCAATTCACTTTGTGGTCTTCGTCGACTCGTACATATGATCCACTCCGTGCTATTGTGTCTCTGGACCAGAGCAGATTGTGTGCGTGCTGCGGCAGGTCATGTGACACAAAGCATAACCAGACTTTATTCGCACCAATGGAATGCATATTTACACTGTCTGAATCATTCTTTATCCTCTGTACAGTGCACTATGTGCCATTCACTGTACAGAAAATACTAATTCTGTGAACAAGTAACCAAATTCAGCTGCAGCTTCAACGTCTATAGTGTAGAGGGCGGGACTTTTCGGATTCTAGAGAGCATTTGATTGGACAGAAAGTTCAGGGTGATGTCACCAAAATCGTTAATCCATATTGGCAGAAGTTAGAGACTGTAAGTTTTGAATGAGTGTATCTTGTAAATGTGAATTTTGTCACTGTTTTGAAACACACTAACTTATAAATAACCTTAAGGCTAACATATTCATACAAAAAGCCAAAAAAGATACATTTTGATTTCATTGGGACTGTTAGTATTAATCTTATTCGTCTAGAATTCCAGATTCCCTGTGATTGACAGCATTCTTACTTTTAGTGTGGACAGACCAATTACTAATCACTGGAAACTTGGCTTACACTTGGTTTGGACTTCGCCACGATGTTGATGATCAGTTCCCTGCCAAGAATTGGAACCAATCAATGACCATTATGGCTTTTTGGACAAAGTGTTTATTAAAAGGTTCCTGAAGCAGATTTGTAGTTAGCTCACTTTAAATGATTTGAAATGAAAATCATCTATTAACTGTCAAGTCATTAAGTGGACCTTAAAGGGATAGTTCACTCAAAAATGGAAATTCTGTCACTAATTACTCACCCTCATGTCGCTCCAAACCCAGAAGGGATTCGTTCATCTTCAGAACACAAATTAAGATATTTTTGATGAAATCCATGTCCTTACTACCTTTCTGGGCCTTGAACGTGTCAGTTGTGTTGCTGTCTATGGAGGGTCAGAAAGCTCTCGGATTTCATCAAAAATATCTTAATTTGTGTTCTTACGAGTTTGGAACAACATGAAGGTGAGTAATTAATGACATAATTTTCATTTTTGGGTGAACTATCACTGTTTTCAAATATAAAACTAAAAATTCTGAAGAAAAACCTGGGCTTATAATACTTTATTTTGGTACACAGTACAGTACAGATCTCTGTTAGTGTTAGTGTGTGTTAAATATATTTTGTAATCCTGGCAAAACCTGACCATAGTTGTGTAATGTTGATCACATCTGAAGCTGACTGTGTTCACCCAGTGTCAGTATTTATTTAGTCAGCACTTGCCCCCTAGCAAACACAATTCCGATTGGACAGATGAGCACCGCGGCTGCCCGCCCAAGTTTGTTTGGACCAGAGTTGGAGTGAGTCAACAGTCAAGTCACACACAGATGCTACAAAGATGCATGGGTTTGCAGCGTGACGTGAGAGCTACAATACTTAGTCCTTGTAGTGTGTCCTTGGGCCATAACACTGCCACCCACACACTGTCATATTTTCATGTCATATATTTATAGTCACTTATACTCTAATATGAGAAGAATGCATGTGCATACAGGCACTCTGCATGTGCAATTTGCATATTACCGGATTGGCACGAAGGTTGTGTGGTTGAAACTTGGTTCCAGTGTTCATTCTAGGGAACAGTAAACAAACCACACACACTGCTAGAACACAACAGGAGGCCTTGGGCGCCGTGTTGACTCTGCTCATGGATTTGTTTCCTCAGTGATGCACAGAGTAAGTCTGTTTTTGTAGGCTGGTGCGGCTGGGCAGTTAGTGCACTGGCAGGCCGGAGGCTATTTTTCAAGAGACCCTTATTTTCCGTTAAGTTATGAATAACTGCGGTCCCAAAAGAAAGTGGGTACTAGAAATCGTGATTATGGAGTGCTGCAAATAATTAGATGAAAATTGATTTCATTGACACTGAGTGTGCATGCCATCCTAGTGTTCTTAAAGGGATAGTTCACCCAAAAATGAAAATGCTGTCATTAATTCATCATCGGAACAAATTAAGATATTTCTGATGAAATCCGAGAGCTTTCTGACCCTGCATGATATATTTGTATAGCACCTATAATACAAAAAATGTGGCATATATGCTTTAAAATGAAAAAATCAATGCAATAAGCGATTGTTGCAAGTGATTAGATATGATTATAAAAGCAATAGTGTATAGCTGCGGATGTGTGTGCGTACATGGTCCAAGGACACACAATGTGCTTTGAGCTCAAAGGCTTTTGTGTGATCTCT
Organism: Labeo rohita; assembly: GCF_022985175.1. Lineage (NCBI taxonomy): Eukaryota > Metazoa > Chordata > Actinopteri > Cypriniformes > Cyprinidae > Labeo > Labeo rohita. The sequence continues at coordinate 9,123,667 of NC_066880.1, forward strand.
CAGTTTATCGTCAGCTCTGCACTCATCGCTGTGTGTGTTACAGTCACTATCTTTCTCTATCTACACAATGAGACACAAGGATTAACAACACACACAGAATGTCGTCACTTTGCCTGAGGTCTTGAATTGTGTTTGCATAACTTAATATTTTCTTTCCTGTTATGAGTAATTTTAGCCTCTGGCCCTCCCGCGCACAGAGCAACCCGTAGGTCTGTTCCGACCTTTCTTTGATTGACAGCTTAGAACCTCATGGCCTTGGCTTTTTGGTTTATATTGTCACTCATTTTCACGCTAGCTCAAACAACTAGACCAGTACTGCTTGTTTTGCTCTGTTAAAAGCTGTTAGTGTTAATATTTGTAAAATACTGCTGTCAGAGCTCATAATGTGTGTCTTTATGCAGTGTAATATAAATAACCAGCCTGTAAATATACTGATTTAGGTCTCAGTTAGTTGTAAGCAGTGTGTTGGATTTTCTAAAAGAAACTGGCTCATTTGAATCATTTGTTAGGTAAGCAGACTACACTTGCTTTTGATTCACCAAAAAAAAACATCTAACTAAAGTAATATGTTCTGGAATCAGGCTACAGTGGTTGTGCTGTATGCATTTGGAGGCACACTTACACAAAAAAGTCATTCATTTGGGAGTCAGACTACTATCATAACAGTCACTGGTTCAGGAATCAAACTACATTGGTTGCACTGTATGTTTTTGATTCACCAAAAAGAACTCAAGAGTTATTCGTTCAGAAATCAGACCGCTACACAGGTTTCTCTATATGCTTTTGATTCTCTAAGAACTGGCTCATAAGAGTCATTCATTTTGGAATCAGACTGCACTGGTTGTGCTGTATGTTTTTGATTCACTAAAAAGTACTGGCTCATAAGTGTCATTTGTTTTGGAATCAGACTACACTGGTTGTGCTGTATGCATTTGATTCACCTAAATGAACCAGCTCATATGCGTCATTTGTTTTGGAACTAGACTACACTGGTTGTGCTGTATGCTTTTGATTCACTAAAAAGACCTGGCTTGTAAGAGTCATTCGTTTTGGAATCAGAATACACTGGTTATGCTGTATGTTTTTGATTCACTAAAAAGAACTGGTTCGTGAGAATCATTCGTTTTGGAATCATACTACACTGGTTGTGCTGTATGCCTTTGATTCACCTAAATGAACCAGCTCATATGAGTCATTTGTTTTGGAATTAGACTACACTGGTTGTGCTGTATGCTTTTGATGCGCTAAAAAGAACCAGCTCGTAAGAGTCATTCATTTTGGAATCAGACTACACTGGTTGTGCTGTATGTTTTTGATTCACTAAAAAGAACCGGCTCATAAGTGTCATTTGTTTTGGAATCAGACTACACTGGTTGTGCTGTATTCTTTTGTTTCACTAAATAGAACTGGTTCATAAGAGTCATTTGTTTTGGTTTTGGAATCAGACTACACTGGTTGTGCTGTATGCATTCGATTCACCTAAATGTACCAGCTCATATGAGTCATTTGTTTTGGAATCAGACTACACTGGTTGTGCTGTATTCTTTTGTTTCACTAAATAGAACTGGTTCATAAGAGTCATTTGTTTTGTTTTTGGAATCAGACTACACTGGTTGTGCTGTATGCCTTTGATTCACCTAAATGAACCAGCTCATATGAGTCATTTGTTTTGGAATCAGATTACACTGGTTGTGCTGTATGCATTTGATTCACCTAAATGAACCAGCTCATATGAGTCATTTGTTTTGGAATCAGATTACACTGGTTGTGCTGTATGCTTTTGTTTCACTAAAAAGAACTGGCTCGTAAGAGTCATTCGTTTTGGAATCATACTACACTGGTTGTGCTGTATGCTTTTGATTCACTAAAAAGAACTGGCTCTGAAGAATCATATGTTTTGGAATCAGACTACACTGGCTGTGCCTGTATGCTTTTGATTCACTTTTGATTGACTAAAAAGAACAGCTTATAAAAGGCATTGTTTGGGAATAGGACAACACTGGTTTCTCTGTATCAAAGACTTTAGATATGCAATACAGAGATTGCAAATTATGGATTAAACAGGCATGTTATTATGAATGGGAGAAAGCACAACCCACAGCATGGCGGAAAAAAGTGGCGCCTTATAAAAAAAGAGCCAATCAGCAGTTGATAGCCATTGTGTCACTGCAGCTGCTGTTAGAGACTTTGGTTGTCATAGAAACAGTCAGTGTCCTGAGATGCGCTTAGGGCTGCACAAGCACATTCGCTGGACCAACATGAAATATAAGTGTTTTAATATTATTTGATTTTTGGGACAGTTTACCCATTTAACTAGAAGGCATTCAGAGGTGCTGCAAATATGCCCATGAAGTGAACAGCCTTTCCTAGATAGGGACTCTCTGTATGTTTTTGATTAGTGCTATTCATTCTGTAATCAGAATACACCGGTCACACTATTTGTTTTGCAATCCAATAGCTTTCTGACCCTGCACAGACAGCAACACAACTGACAAGTTCAAGGCCCAGAAAGGTAGTAAGGACATTGTTTAAATAGTCCATTTGACAGCAATGGTTGAGCCTTAATTTCATGAAGCTACGAGAGTGAATCGTGGTACTCTTGTTCAAATTATCCCATTATCAAAAACACATTTTTTATTTTACTCACAAACATGATGGTGCACGTATCTCTTTTTAATCCTAATTTCAAATAATTTGTAGTCAATGCTTTCATGTTGGATTTACAGTATAGTGTTGCTGATGTAGACTTTAGCACCATGTTTGGGGGGGATGGGTGTTTTGAGAGGCTGAGGAAGGGCATTTGAGGGGTACCATGGTTGATATGTGGCCTAATACTGCCAAATCTCATCAGCATAGCCCACCCGTTTCTCAGTATGGGGCAGAAAATCTCAGCATGCAGTGTTGTAGATGGGCAATTCAAGTCCTTTACCCTTCAGAATGTGCCTGGGTTTAATTTATGCCCTTAATTTGAGGAAGCAGACCACCCAAATACGTCAATACTTCAGAAAGACACGTTTCATTGTACATGAAAACAGGAAGTGTTAAATCCACAGCTTTTTACGGCAACCTTTTTGCTTTCCCTTCACTATTTTTCCCCCTCTCTTTTTAATTGTGCCAGCATTTTCTTTTTATAGTGATGTTAGGTCTTAATTTGTGGTGAAACTATATCACATTAATGCAATTCATGCCATACCTTATCATGCTGCTGAATGAAGCTTTGCTTTATTGTTGTGTTTTCATGGTCATGTTTTCTTTGTTTCCATTCAGTATATTCATACGGACTCTGCTCTCCATCTGTTCATCTCAGGTCAAATATTTCCAATAATAGACCAAACAGTGTGGAGCTATGAGTGGATCTCTGTCTTGACACGATTTGGTCATGTTTGTCCCTGTTTTTCTAACTGGGTCTCTCTCGCTGTTCACAGGGCTCCTGGGTTGTAATCATTTTCGTGGAGCTGCGGTGAACTACAGCTCTTTGTTACTGGAGGATGGACCAGGGTTGTTATATGTTGGGGCCAGAGAGGCCATTTACAAACTGGACACCACTAACATCTCTGACACAAGTACCTCTTTATCTGTGAGTTCTGCCTTTACTGCCTTTACAAGTTTCAATATGTTTCATTCCTCTACCTAATGCAGCTGAGCTGATCATAGTTGTTGTCCATATTTGTATAACAGCTGGAATGGGCAGCATCTGCTGAACAAAAGAGGCAGTGCCTGAGCAAAGGAAAGAACAATCAGGTATTGCTATTTTTGATGTGTAGGATATCCTTCCCTAAATCCTGACGCTTAACTTAATCTCATGTGATTGATTCCCAGGGCACATACACTGGTAAAATGTGCTTCTGCTTTGAATAAACTTTTCTTCCAAATGGATATATAAATGGAAGAGTGCTATATAGCATCAATGTGTACTTTTTTGTGATAAATAGATAACCGTACAGGAAACCATATATCATATGCTCAAAAGTTCTTGTGCACAGTCGAGACGAAACAAGATGAAGATTGATTTTCCTGACAAAGGCAAAACTGATGGTGGTTTTGATGCAAAGACGTGAAAGTGAGAGGAAATATAATCCAATATAATCCTAAAATGCTGCTTTATGAGAGCATAAGCTAGAATGTAACAGAAAACAAGTTTACTCACAACAATAATAAGAATCTCAAATTTTGTTTTGAAATGTTGCCTTTGCAACTAGCAAAATAAGTTTAAGTTTGTTTACTTAACATTTATTTTATTTCAAGTAACAAAAATGTTTTTAATTGATTTTAACTATAAGAACCCAGATTCATATGGAAGCCCGTTTCTGCCACTGAATAAAAAAGAAAAAAGGGTAATTGCGACTTTTTATCTCATAATTTGGAACGTTTTTCTCTGAATTGCATGATATAAACTTGCAGTTGCAGGTTATAAAGTCAGCATTGCGTGATATAAATGTGCAATTGCAAAAACAAACAAACAAACAAACAAACTCACAATTGGCAGATCATTATAAACTTTTTATTAATATAAAAATTCAAAATTGTGAGTTGTGAGTCTTACTTTCTCAGAATTGCGAATTTATATCTTGCAATTCTGACTTTATAACACTATTGCGTAGTTATTAAATCTGAATTGTGAGATGTAAACTCAATTCTGAGAACATATCAGTCTGTTTTTCCCCTCAGAACTATATAACTCGCAATTGCAAGAAAAAAGTCAGAACTGCATGTTTTTATCTTACAATTCGGATTTTATAATTCTCAATTGCTAGTTTATATAATGCAATTCTGGGGAAAAAAAGTCAGAATTGTGAGATGTAAACTCGCTATTACAAAAAAAGTCAGAAATGTGAAATGTAAACAAACAATTCTGAGAATATATCAGTTTTTTTTATAACTCACAATTGCGAGAAAAAAGTCAGAATTGCAAGATATAAACTCGCAATAGCAAGAAAAGAGTTTTTATCTCACAATTCTGACTTTATAACTCTCAATTGCTAGTTTATATCATGCAATTCTGTGTAAACTTGCAATTATGAGAAAAGTCGGAATTGTGAAATGTAAACTTGCAGTTGCAAGAAAGAATTGCGAGATATAAACTCGGAATTACAAGAATTGCGAGAAAAAAGTCAGAATTGCAAAAAAAAGAATTGCGAGATATAAACTCGCAATTACGAGAAAAAAAGTCAGAATTGTGAGCTAGAAACTTGCAATTGCAAGAAAAAAGTCAGAATTGTGATATAAACTTGCAATTGCAAGAAAAACTGTAGAATTGCAAGATATAAACTTGCATTTGTGAGAAAAAGACAGAATTGTGAGTTTTATCTTGCAATTCTGTCTTTATACCTCAATTGCGAGTTTATATAAAAAAGTCAGAATTGTGACAAAAATTTGCAGTTACCTTTTTTATTTTTTATTCAGTGGTGGAAATGGGCTTCCATAGATTACCAGTAATAAAACATTTTTGACTATTGGCAGTTTTCTCCAAAGCACAGTCTGCGTATTGTACTGCATAATGCATCTTTATTTTTTGGAAAGTTGAAGTGTTTTAGAACAATTTCTTGCTTGTTCCTTCACAGACTGAATGCTACAATCATGTGCGGTTCCTGGACAGATACAATGACACTCACCTGTACACCTGCGGGACACATGCCTTCAGACCTCGCTGTGCTTACATAGTGAGACGTTTACCTCTCTCCTTCTGTACCTCATATTGCAAAGGAATTGCGATTATGAATGTTTTATATTCTACTATAAGACAGAGCATGATGCTTATAAATCTCCGTTTTGGTCAGGATGTGGCACGCTTTACCTTCGTGCGTTTTGAGGAGGGAAAGGAGAAATGTCCGTACGACCCTACAAAGGGCTACACTGGATTTATAATAGGTAAATGATTTAGATTCATAACCTTGTTTTATAACTTACATGTTTCTCCTAGTGTGACCTATAAGATTTGCTGTTACAGATGGTGAGATGTACTCTGCCTCCCAGTATGAGTTTCGCAGCATCCCTGATATACGACGCAACTTTCCTTTCCCCAACTTACGGACAGATGATTCCCCAACAAGATGGCTGCTGGGTTAGTTGAATATTTTGTATAAATATCTCATCGCTGTCTCATCTGCCAAACAAGAATCAAAAAGTCAAATTGTTTAGAATAGTAATAGCACAGATAGAACATTGAAAAGAACAGAGGATCCCAAAAGAGTCGCTATATTTTAATCAATAAACACTGTACTTTGAAACTTCTCAGACACACAATAAAATCTGTAGGGCTCATAATTGGTCCATTGTGGTGTGGGCAGCAGTTAATGCTGATGTTCTTTCTCACAGAGTCAGATTTTGTTGGCTCAGCGTTACTCAGAGAGAGCATCAACAGCTCCATCGGGGACGATGACAAACTCTACTTCTTCTTCACGGAGAAGAACATAGAACCGACAGCTTACTCCAGCCAGACCAAAGTGGCAAGGGTGGCCCGCGTGTGTAAGGTAAAGTTTGGGATGTATCTTGAATAGAAACTGTTCTGTATTTTTCAAAGCTGTGTTCAAATTTGCATTAACAAGACATGCTCCTAAGTACAATTCAAATGAGCTAGAATTATTCAGAGGTCCGTGACAGCGCTAGCCTGACCTCATGTCGCCACACGTTCCTGGAGGTTTTTGCGGTTTGCCACTGTTGCCGGGCAGATGAAGCCCCACTACCCGATCTCTCTCGTTCGCTTTCCTTCTCCCACACATGCTCTCCCACCTGCATTACTCTCATCTCATTTAGTGTCTTTATTGTGCTCGGATAAACCATCCCAGCTTTTTCCCCTCACCGTTATATCTTCATCTATTTTATGCCTGCATTCACTCTGCAGCTAACACTTCACAGCTCTGGGAAGCAGGTCAGGTCCCTTACTGTTTGACTTAGTGAGTTAGGAGGGAAAGAAGCTCCAGTCCAAAGTAGGCCACACTACACAAACACATCCATATGGAAGATTACACACATGTACACATTCACACGTATACACTGCTGTTCAAAAGTTTGGGCTTGGTAAGATTTTTAATGTTTTTGAAAGAATGCTTAACAAGACTTAGAAATACAGTAAAACTGTTTTGTTTTGTTTACTGTTTTAATATATTTTGAAATGTGTTTTATTCCTGTGATTTCAAATCTAAATCTTCAGCAGCCATTACTCCAGTCTTCAGTGTCACATGGTCTTTCAGAAATCATTTTAAAATTTAAAATTTTGAACATTTGAAATAGCATTTCTAACATTGTAAATGTCTTTACTGTCACTTTCATTAATTTAATGCATTTTTGCTAGATGAAATAAAAGCATTAATTTCTTGAACAAAAAATGTCTTACTGAGCCCAAACATGTATACCGTAAAACTACCAGTCAAAAGTTTTTGAACAGTAAGATTTTTTATGTTTTTTTTTAAAAAGAAGTCTCTTCTGCTCACCATGCCTGCATTTGTTTTTATCCAAATACAGCAAAAACAGTAAAATGTAATAATATTTTATACTATTTAAAATAACTGTTTTCTATTTGAATATATTTTAAAATGTAATTTATTTCTGTGATTTCAAAGCTGAATTTTTAGCATCATTACTCCAGTCGCATGGTTCTTCAGAAATCATTCTAATATTCTGATTTGCTGGTCCAAAAACATTTATTATGATTATGTTGAAAACAGCTAAGTATAATTTTTCAGGTTTCTTTAATGAATAGAAAGTTCAGAAGAACAGCATTTATCTGAAAAAGAAATATTATAAATGGTTTTATCATCATTAGCTTTTGAATGGTATAATGTTATAAAAGTCTTTTTTAATTTCAGATAAATGCTGATCTTTGTATCTTTCTATTCATCAAAGAATCGTGAAAACAATGTACTCAACTGTTTTAAATATTGATAATAATAATAATAAATATTTCTTGAACAGCAAATCAGCATATTAGAATGATTTCTAAAGCATCATGTGACACTGAAGACTGCAGTAATGATGCTGAAAATTTAGCTTTCTAAATGACAAGAATTAATTACATTTTTAATTATATTCAAATAGAAAACAGTTATTTTAAATAGTAAAAATATTTCACAATATTACTGCTTTTGCTGTACTTTGGATCAAATAAATGCAGGCTTGGAGAGCAGAAGAGACTTCTTTAAAAAAGTGACGTCAACCCGATTTTCATTCTCAACCAAATTGCAACGGGTACACTAAAGAAAATTTCAAATGTTTTGTTAACTAGTCTCAATCTTTAGGTTATCTAAATAAAATTATTATTAAACATATTAATAAATACATTAATAAACATATTAATAAACAAGTTTTGGTGTAAGTTCAATCAACTTTAAGATGATTGTTGAAGAATAGTTAGAAGATGTTCTTTTAAATTAGTCTAATTTGTCTTCTAAATGTATGCAACTCTTACTTACTATACTATAAAAATCTTCTGTTGACTTGCATTGCGTTGAGTGGCTGAGAATTTTTTTTAATTAAGCAGGTTCACCAAGGGGAACACTAATCACCCTTACAGTGATTAGAGCACAAAACAACAATAAAAGTTCATCAAATTACTAATTAAATACAGCAACAAACTATTAATATTAAGTGTCCCTATAAATCACCATGCTTTGACCCTTACAAAAAAATAAATACAATAAAAATGATAAAAGCAAAGCGCAGTAGGAAATGCATGAATGCTATAGCCTAATTTCTACTTTGCAGAAGTTCAAGTTTTCAGTGAAAATACACAAAATAAACATTTAAATGTCTTTTCCACAATTACTGTCTAAATAGCAATTATATGTAAGGTGCTCTAAAGTAAATATTGCTTTTCAGTGTTTACACATCATAAATACATTCCATATTAATTAAAAAAATATTTCCAGTCAAATTAACAAACCATGCCTTGCTGTGATAATGGCAATAATGAGCAAGAGGAAAATGATTATTCTGCCCTAGATGTCTTCCTCAGCTTTCATGAGCATATTGTACATTCTCTCTACTTCCAGCTTAAAGGAGAAGTCCACTTCCAAAACAAAGATTCACATATAATGTACTCACCCCCTTGTCATCCAAGATGTTCTTGTCTTTCTTTCTTCAGTCGTAAAGAAATTATGTTTTTTGAGGAAAACATTTCAGCATTTTTTCTCCATATAATGGACTGATATGGTGCCCCGATTTTGAACTTCCAAAATGCAGTTTAAATGCAGCTTCAAACGATCCCAAATGCGGTTGTAAATGATCCCAGCTGAGGAAGAAGGGTCTTATCTAGTGAAACGATCGGTTATTTTCATTTAAAAAATACAATTTAAATACTTTTTAATCTCAAATGCTCGTCTTGCCTTTCTCTCCCCTGAACTCTGTGTATTCTGGCTCAAGATAGTTAGGGTATGTCAAAAAACTCCAATCGTATTTTCTCCCTCAACTTCAAAAATCATTTCAAAATCATCCTACATCGCTGCAGAAGTACTGACTCAGTCTTTGCAAAGTGAACATGCAAAGAAGATAAAACACCCTTTACAAAAAAGATAAAACAACGATATAGAACGATTTCAAAGTTGAGGGAGAACATGAGATGGGAGTTTTTTGACATACCCTAAGTGTCATGAACCGGAACAAAAACAGTTCAGGCAGAGTAAGACAAGATGAGCGTTTGGCATTAAAAAAGTGTATAAATTGTATTATTTTTATGAAAATAACACATCGTTACGCTAGATAAGACCCTTCTTCCTCAGCTGGGATTGTTTACAACCGCATTTGGGATCGTTTGAAGCTGCATTTAAACTGCATTTTGGAAGTTCAAAATCGGGGCACCATATCAGTCCATTATATGGAGAAAAATGCTGAAATGCTTTCCTTAAAAAACATAATTTCTTTACGACTGGAGAAAGAAAGACATGAACATCTTGCATGACAAAGGTGAGTACATTATATGTAAATCTCAGTTTTGGAAGTGGACTTCTTCTTTAAACCAGCTAAGTTTTAGCTGTTTTTTTCAGTAGGGCAGCATGCATTTTTGAAAAATCAAAAGAATGAAATTCTAATGTGAAAAACAGCCATTTTCAGTGACACAAATATCTTATACTTAGATCATGTGACAGTATTTCTAATAACTTTTGTTATGGAGAAACTGTACAAAAGGATCCATTTCCTTTACTCCTATATTTGAGCCATCCTCAGTTCTGGTTTTTCTCGACTAAATGTGAACTGACACCGCAATTAGCCTGAAGGTCCTCGTGTTACTGCTGGAGCCTGTTTCTGAGCAGAATGCTGTTAGCACATTTAGGACAGCTTTTTGTGCCCACAACTGTGTCATTTCAAGCTGAATGTTTAATTCAGGAGAGTTTCACATACCAGTGCTTGGTGCTTTTGGCTGTGAACTACTCTCAAGGGAGTGAATATGTGAATTATGCAAAAAGGAGTGCGTTGATAGAAATTCCCCAGATAATATTTTTTTCCTTTCATAATGTACCTCTAATTTGACAGCTGACAGGGATTTGCAGTGTGATGCAAAGCTACATAATCATAATTTATCATTCAAACTCAATAATGTCACATCTCATTAGATTTTAAGATGGGGCGATGTTATGTTTATTATTTGTTAATATTTTTACACCTAGTTAAGTGTGACTCATGCCCCTGAGGAGACAAGAACTGCAGACTATGCATAATACGTGTCATTTCTACTCCTCTATTGAGTTAATAAAAAATGAGGCATATTTTTAAATGTAATTTGCTTTTATTTTATATCTGTTGCTTTTGTTTGTCGTTCACAGGGGGACATTGGAGGGCAGAGGACTCTTCAGAGGAAGTGGACCTCCTTTCTCAAGGCCAGACTGGTGTGCGCCATACCAGACTATGAGCTTTATTTTAACGTCCTACGCAGCGTTTTTGTCATCGAGGGAAGCAATGTACACAACAGTGTCTTTTATGGTGTTTTTGGACTTGAGTGGTGAGAAAATGTACTTTTTTTTACAGATTTGTTTGTGAACCTGTAAAAGGTTGTGTACCGTTCAGAATATAATTGGGAATGCCTTTTGAATTATGGTAGCAAACATGAGGCAGAATTGCAGATAAATAGATACACTACTAGTCAAAAGTTTTTGAACAGTAAGATTCTTAATGTTTTTTAAAGACATTTCTTCTATTTATTTGATCCAAAGTACAGCAAAAACAGTAACATATGAAAATATTTTTACAATTTAAAATAACTGTTTTCTAATATATTTTAAAATGTAATTTATTCCTGTGATCAAAGCTACATTTTCAACATCATTACTCCAGTCACATGATCCTTCAGAAATCATTCTAATATTCTGATTTGCTGTTTAAGAATTTTTATTATTATTTTTATCTATATTTGAAACAGTTGAGTACGTTTTTCAGGATTCTTTGATAAATAGAAAGATCCAAAGATCAGCATTTATCTGAAATTAAAAGCTTTTGTAACATTATACACTATACCATTCAGCAGCTTGGAGTCAGTGTATTTTTGGGGGAAAGAAATTATATAAATTAATATTTTCATTTAGCAAGGATGCTTTAAATTGATCAAAAGTGATGATGAAGACATTTATAATGTTACAAAAGATTTCTTTTTCTGATAAATGCTGTTCTTCTGAATGTTCTGTTCATAGAATAAACCTGAATCAATTCTACTCAGCTGTTTTCATCATAATAATAATAAATATAAATGTTTTTGAGCAGCAAATCAGAATATTAGAATGATTTCTGAAGGATCATGTGACACTGAAGACTGGAGTAATGATGCTAGAAATTCAGCTTTGAAATCACAGGAATAAATTACATTTTAAAATATATTCAAATAGAAAACTGTTATTTTAAATAGTAAAAATATTTCAAAATTTTACTGTTTTGCTGTACTTTAGATCAAATAAATGCAGGCTTGGTGAGCAGAAGAAACTTTAAAAAACATTCAAAATCTTGCTGTTCAAAAACTTTTGACTGGTAGGATAGATAGATAGATAGATAGATAGATAGATAGATAGATAGTTTTTTTTTTTTTTAATTCAAAGTAGCCAAAAAGTGCTATGTTATGACTTCAAGCTGTAACTTTGGCACCGCATTGATTTTGCTTGAAATTTAAGGCTGCAGTTAAACATAAGCCTTTAGTTTTAGTGGGTTGAAATGTTTTACAGTGAGTGGGGTGCTGCAGTCTCATTAAATGTGATGTGAATAGAAGTAGCATTAATCTTCTAGCATGTGACCCTGTTATCTTCATTCTCAGAGGTTTTTTTTCGGAGTAAAGGATTTTAGCATGAGAGCCCATCTCTAAATATTCCCATGTGCATTCCTTGCTATAGCAGGGACACAATAGGACACAGGGCACTGGGCCAGTATTTGAACTGGCAAAATCAAGAGAGAGAGAGAGAGAAGAGAGAGAGAGAGTATGCAGAGTCATGCTACATTAAATTGTCCTTTAAATGTCTACAGACTAGTTGAGGGCCAGATTCTCCCATCAAACCAGCAAACCTTTTTCCAGGTAGTAAACAGGACAGAGCATTGAGTGGCAAACCCTTTATCGGCCTGAAGGGAGTAATAACATCAGTCTTTCATTTTGAGGGCTTTCTAGTGTTGTGTCCCACAGGCGAAAACAATGGGTTTATTTCTTATAAGCTCTATCTTTCTCCATAAGGATACAGGTTTGGGGACTGTCATTTGTAAGTTTAGACAACACCGCTTGAAGTACACTACCAGTCAAAAGTTTTTGAACAGGACGATTTTTAATGTTTTTAAAGAAGTCTCTTCTGCTCGCCAAGCCTGCATTTATTTGATCCAAAGTACAGCAAAAACAGTAAATATATATTATATTTTATAATATTTTACTATTTAAAATAACTGCTTTATATTTGAATATATTTTAAAATGTAATTTATTCCTGTGATTTCAAACCTGAGTTTGTAGCATCATTACTCCAGTCACATGATCCTTCAGAAATCTTTATAATATAAAATATATGTATACTTGATAATATAAACACTAATAAACATATGAGCTTCACATTTCTGATTTTAATCCTTTGGAATGCCTTGCCCCATATACTTGCACTGTAAGTGTATAGCTGTAAATATGACCTCCTTCAATCTCTCTCTCTTTCATTCTCTTTTTCACCGCCAGGAGAAATGTTAAGATGTCTGCAGTTTGTAAGTATTCCCTCAAAGATATCCAGACAGCTTTTGATGGGCCTTACATGGAACAACAGGACACCAAATGGAAGGAATACACTGGAAAAGTTCCAGAACCAAGACCTGGCTCGGTGAGATGAAAATAGTCAAAAAAAATCCCATAAACAGTAGGACAGCTCTTTGGGACCTGTATTGGAGTCTTGCTTTAGGTCTATTTTCACTCTCCTCAGGAATGTTACATAACAGTGGCCTTGTTTCTCTTTAGTGTATAACTGATGAGCATCGTTCCAAGCTCATAAATTCCTCCCGGGATCTCCCTGACAACGTACTGAATTTCGCTCGGAGACACGCTTTAATGTCCAGACAGATCCAGCCAGTGGGAGGACGTCCCGTGTTGCTCCAGAGGAGCGCGGACTACACCAAGATCGCTGTAAAACAGATTGTGGGTTTGGATGGACGCGTCTATGAAATGCTCTTCATTGGAACAGGTATTTTCCTTTATTAATTATTGATTTGATATTGAAATTTTTTGGGAAAAATTAGAAATGTCTTTTAGAAATGTCATTTTGATCAATTTAATACATGCTTCACTCTTAAAAATAAAGGCTAAAAAGGGGTGTTTTTGCAGTGATGCCATAGAAGAAGCATTTTTGGTTCCCCAAAGGACCTTTCAGTGAACAGTTTTTAAAAGAACCATTTTGAAGAACATTTTAAAAATCTAAGGAACCTTTTTCCACTATAAAGAATCTTTTCTGCATTTGAAAGGTTCCATGGATGTTTAAGGTTCTTCATGGAACCATCAATTCCAATAAAGAACCTTATATTAAGTCCACTTCCAAAACAAAGATTCACATATAATGTACTCACCCCCTTGTCATCCAAGATCTTCATGTCTTTCTTTCTTCAGTTGTAAAGAAATTATGTTTTTTGAGGAAAACATTTCAGCATTTTTCTCCATATAATCGACTGCTATGGTGCCCCGATTTTGAACTTCCAATGCAGTTTAAATGCGGCTTAAGAGTGTTGTTTCATACCTTGAAACTTGGTTTGTGTGTTTCTCTCCAGATGAGGGCTGGTTACACAGGGCTGTGAAGATCGAAGACCGTGTTCACATCATTGAGGAGCTTCAGCTGTTCAGAACGAAACAACCAATCAATAACATGGTGATATCACAAAAACAGGTACGTGATACACCTAGCACCTGTTAAAAATCAGCATAAAATCCAAGCATATAGTACAAGCACTTTTGGATCCCAAAAAAATCTAAGGATGTCCACTTTTGTTCAACAGAACAGCATCTATGTGAGCGCCGACTCTGGAGTAGTGCAAGTACCCCTGTCATCCTGTGAGCACTACACCTCTTGTTATGACTGTGTGTTTGCACGAGATCCACACTGTGGTTGGGATGGTAGAGCGTGTACTGACATAGCAGCTTACACTAACAGGTAAAAGACATCTGGTGTTTTTAATGACAGACATTTATATATATGAACTATGCATGTTACCACAGTCCGTTACTGAAATATGTAGTAGGAAACTCATGAAATATTGACGTTATTAAAAAATAAATGAATTAATAAAAAAAATAAATATTAAAATGTTTTATGCACAGTTTGGACTGTGGGGGGTGCCATTATTTTGATAAGGTGAAATGGTTGTGCTCAGTGAGCTACTGTCGCTACCTGTTGCTATTTTTACTGTAACAGAACTCGGAATACACAACTCGGAAAATAAAATACTGATAGGATGACCACAGCTACTTAAAAAGCTTAAAGGTGGCAATGGATATAGATGTAGGCTTAAACCAAATGCCGTACCATTGATTGTACCCATGAGGAGTCTAAATGCCCCAGATTTCGAGAGAAAACCACGCTGAGAAACTCCTTTAGTGGCTGCGGTACAATGACAAGCATCGGCTTGTTTACATCCTGTCAGGATGGCATCTAGCGTTTCTTGTCTCTGCTGTTTGTAAACTCTTTCAGTAGCTGTTGTCTACTAAAAGCCTCAAAGGCATCAGGGCTAAAGTGGAGAGAACAAAGACACGGGTCTTTAGGAAGTTTTTTTTTTGTCTACAGGCATCTTCCCATTCTTTTCTTCTCTTCTTATCGCTAGGAAAGCAGTAGAGACTTGCGTCACTTCTCTTGTTGCCCTTCAACTAAAAAATTACAGCCAAAAGCTGCACAATGTGGCATCGTATCAGTATTTTATTTTATGCTATAAAAATACCAACAGATAACACCAGTAGCTCACTGAGTGTAACCATTTGTGACCCTCAACCACATAACCAGTCATAAGGGTCAATGTTTTTAAACTGAGATTTTATACATCATCTGAAAGATGAATAAATAAGCTTTCCATTGATGTATGGTTTGTTAGGATAATATTTGGCCAAGATACAACTATTTGAAAATCTGGAATCCGAGGATGCAAAAAAATCTAAAAATTGAGAAAATCATCTTTAAAGTTGTCCAAATTAAGTACTTAGCAATGCATATTAATAACCAGAAATTAGGTTTTGATCTACTTATGGTAGGAAATTTACAAATTTCCATATTTGTTCCATATTGGGTTCCATATAGGGGCCCCCTATAGTCCAAAATTTGTATAAAACGAATACAAGCCATACAAGGCTTAATACCCAGGGTTCCCTTTAAGAAAAAGTACTAGGGATGCACAATATTATGTCAACATATCAGATACCAGTATTGAATTTTTAATGACCGATATTGGATATATAAAATCTTTGCTTATTTTAAGATTTTAATTCAAATAGTATACATTTTTCAATAGATGTTGCATATATTTTATGCTGTATCATGTTGTGATACCTAAATTAATTAGCATACAAACTTATGTTTTTATTTAAAATTTCTTTCAATTTATCATATATATAATATTTGTTTTATATGGTACTGTTTTGCATTATTTTTCAAAAAATAATTTTATGTCATTGTATTTAGTCTTATGTCAGTGTATTTAGATGTTTTTGTCTTGCATATTTATGATAAAAGAGCAAGTCATTGTGTCACCACAATTATGAGCTTAATAGAAATACAAAAATAAGAAATAAGAAATATTGAGAAATTATTAACTTTGGGTGTTTTAAATAAACCTCTGATGGTAATGTTTCCAAAAAGATAAAAATTGGTAGATGATGCGCATCAGTGAGTCAGACTATTGTTCTTAGAGTGTGATTTAAACCATGTAATGTTAGCATTCCTAAAGTTACCAGCCAACTGGTAAGTAAAGTGACTTATTTTCTTGCTAAAGCCAGTTTTTACTTTCATTGGTCTCTTGGTGTTGATTTTCAAGCCCAATGTCCCAAAATACATTCACAGTATGTTCTGCATGCTTCGATTAATGGCTTTAATAAGTGCAGCTCTGTTTCTTGTAGGTCCAGTCTCATCCAGGACATCCAGAAGGGAAACAGAGGCTGTACTAATATAACAAGCGATGGTGCGTTACATGTAAATAACTTTTGAGCAGCCTAGTCAGGTGACTTTTAAAGGGATAGGTCACCCAAAAATGATAAATCTGTCAATTACTCACCCTCATGTCATTCTAAACAAGTAAGACATTCTTTCATCTTCGGAACACAAATGAAGATATTTTTGATGAAATCCAAAAGTTTTCTGACCTTGCATAGACAGCAATGCAAATACCACGTTCAAGGCCCAGAAAGGCTGTAAGGACATTCAGCCTTCTACATTGCGAGTAAATTACTCGCATATCCGACTAAATCTTCATTCTGTGCAACTAAATGATGTCTAATATTAGCCACTGGCTAATAAATTCTCTGATTTTACTCGCCAGTGTGTGAGTTGTAGGCTAAGTATAAGTTTAAGGCTTATGCATTTATTTTGAAGAGAACAGATGAATGAAACTGCGTAACTTTTTATGTTCAACGCCACACCCTGCAGTGACAGCAATTTTAATATATTCTCATTTTTATGAACCAATCTCGATTCGTAAATCCCATTCGATCTCTTGGTCTATGCTGTTTTCAGTTGATGATTGAAAAGTACATAGTGCGCCTCACATCCAATAAATCGCAATAGGCTAAGCTGTGTGTTACTTTTGATATGAAACAAAGTCTCTTATTTCAAATTCTGTCCATTTAATTAGGAAATTACAGCAATAAATACCGTTTTGGTGCTCTTTAATGTGGCGTGATAGATAGTTTTAGCTTCTGTGTACTGGCCTGTGTGTAGCAAAACATTCGTGACAGTTTCATTTTTGTTCTGGATCCAGTGCTCTGCTGCTATCCTGGAGTGCACTCGTCACCAACTGGACAGGGGTGGAAATTACAGTTAGAAGTTACCATAGATCAGATACAGGTACACTGCGCATCCATTCAGAAGAAATGAGAAATAGCACAGATCGCTTGATGGAGAGTAAAACTCTGAAGCATTCGGCAGCGAGTGAAAATCCATCAAAGTCACTGACGTCCTTCAGATTTTTCTGTCACTGATAAAAAAAATTTGACACAATGTCCTTACTACCTTTCTGGGCTTTGAATGTGGTTGCATTGTTTGTCTATTCAGGCACAAAAAGCTCTCGCATTTCATCCAAAATATCTTAATTTGTGTTCCAAAGATGAACGAAGGCCTTGAGGGTGAGTAATTAATGACAGAATTTTCATTTTTGGGTGAACTGTCCATTTAAGTGTAGACTAATAATGTCTTGCATTTTGACAGGTTTCGTCATGCACCGTACACGTGCAGTGATGGCAGGAGATGATGTGCTGTTACAGTGTGAGATCCGTTCAAACCTGGCCACCCCTCACTGGACGCTAAACGGACAGGTGCTGGAAGGTTACGCCGTAGACTCTGGCTACCGCACCGGCACTGATGGCCTCCTCATCATTGGCGCTCAAAACCAGCAAAGCGGACACTACCGTTGTTACGCAGTAGAAAACGGCGTCTGGGTTCCCGTTCGAAGCTACATGGTACAAATCCAACCCGTGCCGCCTCCAGCATCGCATCTCTCAGGAAGCCCGACGGCTCTACCCGAAAGTTTTTTTACTACTGCAACTGCGCCAACTCCAAGTCCCTCCAGCGGTCCTATCAAGCAGCTCCTGTCGCCCCCACCGGGCTTGTTGCCTTCTAAACCGGAGTTCCAGACCTACAGGCACATGGAGGCCATGTATATCTCTCTGGTGGCTGTTCTTGGCGGGCTTTGCCTGGTTCTAACAGTTGTCCTGCTGTACGTTAGCTTCTGCGCGCGCAACTCTCCCAGTGCCAGGAAGTACTCCCAACAAGCTCTAACTGCAACGACAGCAACCGAAAGAAAGAGGAGCTCGCATTTTGAGCTTAAAACCATCTCCAGCCACTGCAATGGCAGAGCGGAGGGGCGTAGCAGAGCGATGTCAAGAGATGGAGAGTTTCTACAGATCGTCCCAGTGGACATCCAGACCACGCCTAGTAAGGAGCCTCCGCCAGCACCGCCGCTTCCAATGCCGCCGCCCCTGCCCGCTTCGGAGTACGCAAACGGACTGTCGGCCACGTTGCCCAGCGTGCTAAGAAAGATGAACGGGAATAGCTACGTGCTCCTGCGGCAGACGGACACGGAAATGACGTCTCCGCTTTACCACTCCTTCACCGAGGAGCTCAACAGGATTCTAGAAAAGAGGAAACACACACAGTTGGACGTCCAACCAGATGAGAGCTCTGTGTAGCACCACTACTGTATCACCCCCTTGTGGTGTGGAGGCTTACTTTTTGTATAAGAACCAAGAGAACTGTGTCGTGAAGTTCTTCATGCTATCTCGATATACAACTTCAACTTGTTTGAGAATCATCTCGTGAAAATGAATTTAGTAGACGTCAATTGTAGCTAAAGACATCTAGACTGTGGGCCTCGGAGTGTAAAAACACAAGATGAACTTTAATCAAGAACACAAAAGACTGAATTTGCTTATGTTGTTTCATTTTAAAAGAAAATTACGAGACTTCAGAACACTGTCCAAAGACTTTCTCAGCAAAGCAATGCACATTTGTACATAATTGATGTGGTATTATGCTCAAATGCAGACGTTTACAGATTTCTTGTTTTTGCCTAATTGCACCTGATGTAAATAACAATCATTTTATTATCAAAGTATAAATAGTTGGAACTTCTTCGCTCGTTCATTAATAATTCAGAAAGAGTTGGGGTCTGTTGGCAACGTTTCGTGTGAGGGCACGTTTTTGAGCTTTGGACTTTTTAACAACACAATTTCACACTAGATTGCAGTCAGATTACAGGAGCGGCAAGTGTTAGCACATGCATCATTGACATCTACAAATACAGAGGTGGTCATTTTCAGAGCCACTCGGCTGTGGAATTCAACGCCTCCTTCAGGGATGAGTTGTGTTTCTCTTTGGCAGTGTGTCAGAAAGAGTGAATGGATCTCAGAATGGAAGACACACTCTCTCTGATACACGAATTCCCTGTCAAATGCTGGCAAAAATGCTTTTTTAATATTTAAATGACGCAAGAGATGCTCACAAAGGGAAGTAAAAGCCAAAATGTCAGGACCTTTGAAGTTGAATGAGTTTGCATTTCATTTTCTGCATGACAATGCACCTGGTTAATTGACTGTTTTGAACTCCAGACGTAAATGTATTTCTATTAGGGCTGTCAGTTTATTATTTTAAATTACTAAAATTCATTTTAAAAATCTGATACACCACTGTTCAAAAACGTTTGGGGTTGATGTTTTTGAAAAAAGTTTCTTTTGCTCACCAAGGCTGCATTTATTTGATCTAAAATACAGTAAAAACAGTAATATTGTGAAATATTATAACAATTTAAAATAACTGTTTTCTATTACAGTATATTTTAAAATGTAATTTATTCCTGTGATGCAAAGAATTTTCAGCATTACTCCAATCTTCAGTGTCAAATGATCCTTCTGAAATCATTCTAATATGATGATTTGGTGCTTAAGAAACATATTTTTATTATCAAAGTTAAAGACAGTTGTGTTATAATTTTTTTAGTGGAAACTCTGATACATTTTTGCAGGATTCTTTGATGCATAGAATGCATTTTTAAAAGTCAGTAAAGTACAGTAAGTCATTACATTTACTCTTTTTTTTGGCATTTTGCCTTTATTACTGACAGGACAGATCAGAAAGGACAGGGAGTGAAGTGGGAGAGAGATGGGGGGCGGGATCAGGAAAGGTCCTGGAGTCGGGATTCGAACACGGGACGCCCCGAGCACAGCAGCGCTATATGTTGGCGTGGATTTCGGATTTTGATCAATGCAATGTATCCTTGTTGAATAATTATTAATTTCTTTGAAAAAAAAAAAAAAACATCTTCCTGACCCCAAATTTTTGAACAGTATTGTACTTTATATTGGGGATAGTTCACACAAAAATGAAAAATCTGTTATTAATTATTCACCATCATGTCGTTCCAAACCCTTAAGACCTTTGTTTATCTTCGGAACACAAATTAAGATATTCTCGATGAAATTCAAAAGCTTTATGACCCTACATAGACAGCAAATCCAACTGAAGCGTTCCCAGGCCCCAAAACGTGGTAAGGACATCGTTAAAACAGTCCGTGTGACATTACTAGTTCAACCGTAATTTTATGAAGCTATGAGAATACTTTTTGTGAGCAAAGAAAACATAAACAATGACTATTCAACAGTTTTCCTCTTCTCCGTCACCATCCACCGCCATTCACAGCACCACACGGTTCATCTTACTTTATGTTCCGAAGATGAACGCAGTGAGTACTTATGACAGAATTTTATTTTTGGATAAACTGTCCCTTTATTGTTTATTTATGGGCATTTCTCAGCAATTATTTACGTGTGAGGAACTTCAACTGAGATGAATTTGATTCAATAATCAGCGTATTGTCTTTAATTAGATTACATTTAAACTGACAGGCCTGATATCTATACGGCTGTATATCTTATTTCAGCTGTGTGTATTGTGACCCTGATTTTGTTCAGGTTTGTAAACAGTGTTATACAGAGACGTGTTGAGTCAGCTTTTGCTATTTCTCCCTAGTGGCTTTCCCAGCTCGGGCTGCTCTGTTTGTCAGTGTTGCTGACAGGAACAGCACTGCTTAGCAAGGACTCAATCAAGATGCAGAGAGATGTGGAGTCTTTTCTTAAAGGAGCAGAAAGCGTAGAGAGAGACATGATGTGCTTGTTTTGGCTGGTGAGTCGTGAAGCTAACACGAGTGCCGTCACACTGACTCGGTGTTTTTCAGCTTCTCTCACTTTTTCCTTTCATTCAGGTGTTATTTTGCATTCACACACTTTAGCCACTTGTCTGATCTACATAACATTTTGATCAGTCTTCCATGAGACGTATTTCTGTTGCATACATTACATTACCTACCTTTTTTGTCACGTAAGAGCGGGCGCGGACATTTGTAAATGTTCTGGGTCTGGCTTCCGGTCTCATCCTCCTCCAGCTAATTTTAGCTGTACAAAACAGCCTGTTTTGCAGCTTGATATTGAAAATTGGTGTCTTACCATATTATTTTAATGTATTATCGTAATTATAACAGTTTTATGGTTTACTGCACGTTGTTTTGCTTCTCCTTATTTCCCCATAGTGGCTAATGAATCGGAAGCCTCGCCCATAAGCTTACTTCTGAAGAAAAAGGTGGATACAAGAGTAATTTTATTGGGGTTTTGGGTTGAAAAAGGTTTTTACACTGCTGTTTAAAAGTTAGGGTCAGTTTTTAAAATAAATTAATAGTTTTATTCAGCAAGGATGCATTAATTGGATCAAAAATGACAGTAAAGAAATGTTTAATAATTTATGTAATTTCTATTTTATCACTTCTATTTCAAGAAATAAATGCAGTTCTTTTTAACTTTTTAATAATTAAAGAAAAAAATAAATGAATTATCACTGTTTTCACAAAAATATTAAGCATAATGCATAGTGTTTGGAGATTATGACAATAATAAGCACCAAACTAGCATATTAAAATTATTTCTGAAGGATCATGTGACACTGAAGACTAATGGCTGCTGAAAATTTAGCTTTGCCATCACAGGAATAAATTACACTTTTGAGTATATTACAATAGAAAGCATAAATAAATAGTTATTTGAAATGGTAATAATATTTTATAATATTACTGTTTTTTACTGTATTTTTGATCAAATAAATGCTAAATAAGTTGATTCACTGGTGGAGAAGTTATTATATTTTTTGAACAACATTTTCTTTTCTTTGGAATAGTGTGCACAGATGAATCGTTCATGATATTAACATGTATTAAGAAAGTAAATAATTTGATTTCATGTTGACTAAGTGCTGTATGCCTGTGGTGTACTTCTACTCATAAACTGTGATTCATCATGATTTAAATATTAGCTGTCATTGTGCTTGTGAACATTCACTGCCTTCCCTATAATCGCACAGAACGTTTTGCACTTAATATTTTCCCAAAGTTTTTGCAATGCTTACATGTCAGTCACGGTGTGTATTCGTGTACATATTGTTTCACTATTTTAGAGCTTATACTTACAAAATGATAAATGATGTTTACATCCTATTAAAGTATTTATTACCATTGCCACTGCTTCTGTATCTCATGAACCTCCAAGTTCAAAGATCATTTTGCATGCAAGTCCTCTGAAAAGAAACCTCTGACTAACCTGAACCTAATTTTCTGTCACAGTAGGAGATTTTAACCAGATCCCCATCTGTATCGGGCCTGTTGGTATGTCCCCCATGTATCCGTTACTTAGCAACACAGCTCTTAATTTAGAACTTTCTTTAATCCACATAATAGGTCAAGCTAGTTTTCACTAGGGAAAAAAGATGCGATCAGAGCACTATTCTGATCTGGTTGTAATAAATGGGACATAATAAATATACTTCTCTCTTGTGAACCGATTCATTAAAACATGGCTTACATTGATTAGATGCTCAGCCGTGAGTTCTTGCTAAGTTACTACCCAGCAACCGGTTCATCTCCGTGGAAACTCAGTTGTTCTACCTTGCTGTTCAAATGACAGCCAGAAGAAAACAACTAGCTTGAAAGAAGCCATACTGTGCAATCAGTGTCATTCATAGTGGTCAGTGACATTTTGTTTACAGAGTTTAGCCTGCTGGTTTTTGAAATGAAGTGCCAAAACTGTTGATACTGATTACAGCCAACATATTCTAATGTTCCCGCCTCCAACCCGATCGAGGTCTATGGCATACTGTGTTTATTGCTTTTTTGCCAGTAATGTGTGGGAGTGAGAAAAGCTTTTCTCGCGTGTCCGTAAGCTTTGTGTCGCTGTCACTGTAGATTAAACGCACACAATGCATGTGGGTTTCTCAGCTGCTGTAATCAACGGGACTGTTACCAACATAGATATTCTGCCTTAATATTCAAATTAATATTCAGCTGATAAGTTTCAAATGGTTTATTCTCAAATTATTACATTCAGTCACCCACAGATATGTAAATATGTTGTTACAGCCTTGCAATAATATACGATTTCCTGTTTTTTTTCTTGACCCAAAATTACTTCTTCATTTTTATTTCAGTTTTAGTTGTTTTAGTACATAAAACAAATGTTAGCAACTAGCTAAAATAAAAAAAGTTTGTTTTTTAGTATTATCTTTCAGTTAGTAGTTGTTTCAAGTAACGTTTTGTTTACTATAATACCTTGACTTCTTACTGAAATGTTCTGTCAAGAGTAGTTTTCTGAGATATTACGACTTATTAGTACAGTATTTGGGTACTAACATCAAAACAAGTGAGGAAAAATAGCTGAGTTACATTTTCAGTTCAAAATTGTGTTTCCTAAAGGAAACATTATATTTCATTATATGGCCATCCATAAATGTGAAAAGCAATTAATGTTATTTAAGCACAATTTCATTGTAATATAAACTTTACCATGTCAAAAATAATCTTTCGTAATTTATCAAAGGACTTATTTTGAAACGTCACTGCTGAAAACATGTTGAATTTGTGTTGATTTTGTGCTGCGGCAGAAGGTCAAAGGTCATTTGTGATTTTTAGTACGTTGTTAACAATTTAAATATAGTTCTTATTCATTTTTATTTCAGTTTTAGTTTTTTTTAGTACATCACATTAAACTACAATAAAATGAGAAATGTTGCCCTAGCTAGCGGAAATGAAAAAGGTTTAGGTTTCTTATATTTTTAGTTAATAGTTTTGTTTACTACAGTAACTACTATAATACCTTGACTTCTTGCTAACAGATTTCAAATTTACTGAAGATATTAGGACTTATTAGGGTAATATTTGTAGGGGTAGGGTAGTATTTGGGTAATGACATCAAAACAAGTGAAGAAAAAAAAAACTTATGGAGTTATATTTTAAGTTCAAAATTTTACTTTCCAAAGGAAACATTATATTTCTCAAGAGATGGGGATCTTATTAGTGGCCAACATGATGTGAAAAGAAATGAATCTCATTTAAGCACAATTTCATTGTTATATAAGCTTTATCAAGCCACAAATAATTCATCTACTAACAGGTCACTGCTGAAAACATGTAAAATTTGTGTTGATTTTGTGCTGCCGCAGAAGGTCAAAGGTCAGAACATCAGTCAGAGAATAAATACATTGCAAAGTCCTTATTTTGTCTGTGGGCCGACTGGATCGATGCTGGGAGGTCGATTTGTGAAGGGGTGCCACTGCCCCTGGATACTTGGACTGTCTGTGTGGAAGGGTTTACGAATGCGGATAATGTCCAGTCCTGATTGGTTGGACAGCTTAGTTATAAGTTCTGCAATTTCCTGTGATGTTTTGTTGGTGACCATCTCCTCCTTCACATTACCATTCACTGCACAGATTAAATAGCAACAGTGAGTGCACATATACATATTTAATAACGTAATATTGTAAGCATTTAGAAAATACTGCAAGTAAGGACAGGTCAGACTTACAATATTCAGCTACAATCTTTGGAATTCTGCAAGACTGAGGTGAGATGTAAACCACAGTTCCTGGGTTATTCTTGGCAAAGTCAACCACACCTTCTTCAATGAAATCCCTGGATGAATATGTATCATTAAAATGAAGTCATTTACAACGAGTGAAACACAAAAAATGCACAATGTCAAATGATCTCACTGAACTATAGCATTCAAATGATCCCAAACTACTTGTAACATCAACTGTACGTAAACAAATCGAATAAATATAATTACAAAGGTTTAAAAAGAAAATCGCATAAACCCCTACACAATAATAACGTATTATGTACTCTATTATGTTATTTTATCTCGGACATACTAACAAAATACTAACAAAATAAAACAAATAATAATTGCTAGGTTTTTATTATACATGATCAACACAATAAACTCATACCTGACTCCTAAAGAGCCCTGGGCTTTCTTTGAGAATATCAGGGATATTCGCTTTAGCTGACAAACATAGCGACCCACTCCATTATGAAGAACGCTTTGTAAAAATCGACTCGGTGTTCCTCTAGCAGTCATGTTCACCTCTTCAGAGCTCCTACATTCAGTTCAACTCACTCTTTGATTGCTGTCAGTATTGGTTACAGTAATATCATGCACTTTGGATGATTAGATATAGAGGACAGCCGTCAGAAGACATGTGTAATGTCAAGTACGTTACAAATTGTCGACCGGGTGGAAATAGAAGCTGCGCATTAGAAGTGCCTGCAGTACAGTTTTGTCAGGAACAGTCAGGAAGTTATGTAAGGACATTTGAATATGAGACAGGTTAATTATATATAAATATATGATTATTTTGATTTGTGGCTACACGGTCTAATTGTCTTAGTCTTGACAGACTACGACAAGCGTTTCGTGTTTCACACGGAAGTATTTTGGAGTGCGGACCTCATGGTCAGTAGGACGTGCAGACACATGATAACAGTTTGGCGCGCTTCTTTACAGATTAGTAAGTTTATGTATGTTTACAATATGGAATTTCAAATGTTTACGGTATATATGTTTCTCAGTTCACAGTTTTTCTTCAATGATTTTATTAATGTTATAGATACACGTACAATATGCTTGAGTAATAATGGTAAGGGTCATGCATAGACAGTGTACAGTTATTTTTGGTGACGCTTTATTATTAACATTTAGTAATGAATTCGTAGGAAACATTATAATACTTAAGTAGTTCATGTACATTCTTATATGAATATATATACAAATATCTAAATGCATTTGCTACTGTTTAATCTACTTATGACCTGTTATACATTATGTAGTGTATTAATGATTGATGCACTACCAGTCAAAAGTTTTTGAACAGTAAGATTTGTAATGTTTTTTTAAATACTTTATAATTTAATAATTTAAATAATTATCTTCTGCTCACCAAGCATGCATTTATTTGATCCAAAATACAGCAAAAACAGTAATATTGTGAAACATTTTTACTATTTAAAAGAATGGCTTTTTATTTTAAATGTAATTTCTATTTTAAAATGTAATTTATTCCTCTGATCAAAGCTAAATTTTCAACATTATTACTCCAGTCTTCAGTGTCACATAATCCTTCAGAAATAATTCTAATATGCTGATTTACTGTCCAAGAAACATTTATTATTATTATTATTATTATTATTATTATTATTATTATTATTATTATTATTATTATCAATATTTAAAACAATCTGAAACAAAAGGCTTTTGTAACATTACACACTGTACCATTTAATTTTCTGGGAAAGAAATTATAGAAATTAATACTTTTATTTAGCAAGGATGCTTTAAAATGATCAAAAGTAACAATAAAGACATTTATAATGCTACAAAAGATTTCTATTTCACATGAATACTGTTCCTTTGAACTTTCTATTTATCAAAGAAACCTGAAAAAATCTACTCAGCTGTTTTCAACATAATAATAATAATAATAATAATAATAGTTTTTTGGACAGGAAATCAGAATATTAGAATAGATGAAGGATCTGAAGGATCATGTGACTGGAGTAATGATGCTATAAATTCAGCTTTGAAAGGAATAAATTTATAAACAGTTATTTTAAATAGTAAAAATATTTCAAAATCATACTGTTTTGCTGTACTTTGGATCAAATAAATGCAGGCTTGGTTAGCAGAAGAGACTAAAAACATTACAAATTTTACTGTTCGAAAACTTTTGATTGGTAATTTCTGTTACACTGTACATTTTCATTTGCATCCCTATCATACATATCGTACAATATTGGAATTTATCATTAAAATATTGCATTTTTTTTTACATCATAATATCACAGAAAAGGTAACAGGTAAATAATTTCATTACTTTGTTTTTGTATTGCAATGCAATACAATAATGATTAAGAGATGTACAAATAAATGTTCCTCAATAATCAAGTAAATAAAGTGGCTTCGGTCACTTCAGTAAGTGTTCATCCTGTAATATTACTAAAAATATAAAAATTATGCTTATTTTTACAGTAAAGAAACATCATGACATGGGTACCTTGTATTTTCACCACTTGATAGAAAGTATAACTATAAATCAGACAACAGAAGACATGTAACAACAGTTTTCGTCATGTTGATAGTCTGGAGACCTTAGAAATTTACATATCAAATATGATACAGTTGGTTTTATAGGGTTTACACAAAAGTGCACTGATTTTTAAAAGTTTAAAAAATACTGCATAACACAAAAGACCCATGTTTATGACAAGTTCAGTGTCACATTTTTAAACTGCATATTGTAACTGTGCAAATTTTCTGTGATTATTGCAGGTCTGATGTGCTGAATTAACTGCAAATGTGGAAGAGCAGGTTTCTCAGGGGTGCAGGCTGTCTCTTGCAGGGGACAGGCTGTATTCCTTGTAAACCCTCTTATCTTCCTCTCTGGAGATATCTATCATTTTACCAGCCCTGCGTCAATCCAGTCTTGCAGCGTTCTTTTAGACCACCAACTTGGTATTGTTTTGAAAACCGAATAAGACCTGCGGTTGCCTTATATTTCTGCAGAACATTAAGAAAAGATGTCAAGTCTATCATCGATTTCCCTACCCAGCCCCTAACAGTGACTGATATAAAGCAGTATCTTCGTTCAAAAGATATCCCTTTCTATGATGGCTACAGCTGCTTACATGCTCCTAGTATTTTCCTGGAACCTTCACCCGAAGGATCTGGAAAAGAGAGTTACTCGCTATTCATCGATAAAACCACCGGACAGTTTCTGTGTAAGGAGACTTTAGTGGAGGGGAGTTGGGAGGACCTCCAGGATTGCATTGAGGTGATGTTGAATGAAAATCAGACCTCTATCAGTCCTAACGTGCTGCTGGGGTTTCCTGAGAGCATGGAGGAGCAAGAAGAAAGAGAGATGGAGATGAAGGAGGTGCAACGAATATGGAGCAGCTCTGTGCCACTCTCAGACCTCCTGGATGAAGAAGCGCAGCTTGTTAAAACCATGTTTCAAATTAGTAAACTCACCAATGCCACACTGAAGAAATTTGGGGTTAGATTCTTCAAGCCTACCAAGAGTTTAGTGTTTCCATGGTTTAGCGGTCGTGATTTGGTCCTCCGAGGTGTTAAATTGCTTTCTGCTGCTACGAAAGGTGACGGACGTGTCGTCTACACTGAAGCTACGGTTCCTAAAATCTCTAGCTACCATAACCTCTTCGGCCTGCCTTTGATAGGACGGAAGGACGCTGAGGTTGTGCTCACGGGACGTGAGATAGACAGCATGGCGGTGAGTCAGGCTACCGGTCTTCCGTCTTTGGCCTTGCCACGTGGCGTAAGCTGTCTGCCGCCGATTCTCCTGCCTTATCTGGAGCAGTTCAAGAAAGTCACACTGTGGCTGGGAGGAGATATACGCTCCTGGGAAGCCTCAAAAATATTCTCCAGGAAACTTGGACTGAAGCGCTCTTCTCTTATCCGGCCAGGGGACTTTCAGCCATGTCCCAGTGAGGCACTGGCCCAGGGCAGAAACTTGGCGCGAATTGTCAAGGCTTCCATCCCTGCTGCCCACAAGTCCATTGTGTCCTTCAAGCAGCTCAGGGAGGACGTGTATGGGGAACTGGCTAATGTGGAGCAGGTGGCTGGAATACCGTGGTCTCGATTCCCAGAGCTTAATCGTATCCTTAAAGGTCATCGCAAGGGGGAGCTGACAGTTTTTACAGGTACAGACATATATGTTTACGTT
The DNA here is from genome assembly GCF_022985175.1 of Labeo rohita. Taxonomy (NCBI): domain Eukaryota; kingdom Metazoa; phylum Chordata; class Actinopteri; order Cypriniformes; family Cyprinidae; genus Labeo; species Labeo rohita. The sequence goes on from NC_066880.1 coordinate 9,152,888, forward strand.
GCCGTTTAAAAGTTTGGGATCAGTAATATTTTAATCATTTTCATTTTTCACCAAGGCTGCATTTATTTGATTCAAAATACAGAAAAAACTGTAATATTGTGATATATTATTGCAATTTAAAATAGTGGTTTTCTATTTAAATATACTTTAAAATAGAATTTATTTATGTGATGCAAAGCTGAATTTTCAGCATCATTACTCCAGTCTTCAGTGTCACATGATCCTTCAGAAATCACTCTAATATGCTGATTTATTATCAATGTTGGAAACAGTTGTGCTGCTTCATATTTTTTTGGAAGCTGTGATGAATAAAACATTAAAAAGAACTGCATTTATTTAAAACTGAAATATTTTGTAACATATATACAATATATACATATATACAATAAATATTACTTTTTTTCTATATTTTTGATTAAATAAATGGAACTTTGATGAGCATTAGAGACTGATCCCAAACTTTTGAATGGCAGTGTTTATATACTGTATAGCTTTGCTTTTCCTAATTGCATTATGTATTATAGTAAATAAATAAAAGATATTAAATAATAATATAAAAAAAGCACCAATATAAATATGTGCATAAAAATTAAATAAAAATAGTTAATATAATAGTTTTATGTTTCTTATGCGTATATTTGTATATGCAGGTCCAACAGGCAGTGGAAAGACCACCTTCATCAGCGAGTTTGCCCTAGATCTATGCATGCATGGTGTCAACACATTATGGGGCAGCTTTGAAATCAACAATGTGCGTCTGGCCAAAATTATGCTGACCCAGTTTGCTAAGCAAAGGCTGGAGGAGAACCTGGATCAATATGACATGTGGGCTGACAAGTTTGAGGACTTGCCACTCTACTTTATGACCTTCCATGGACAGCAGAACATTAAGTAAATCATTGCCATTCCTTTTTGATTGTAAATAGGTATAATTTTTCATTTAGTCTTCAATCATGTGATGTTTTTTATTTAATGTAGGGCATTTGTGAGGTTTTACATACAAAAAAATGTATATATATATATATATATATATATATATAATTGCCCTTTGCAGAGGAACCAATTTTTCCTATGATCTTTAAATATGAACTGCACTTTTTTCTTGCACAGGACTGTTTTGGATACCATGCAACACGCTGTTTACCTGTATGACATCAGTCATGTGATCATTGACAACCTCCAGTTTATGATGGGCCAGGAGAACCTGTCTGTGGACAAGTAAGATAACAATTAAAGTATGCTATTTATTTAACAGGTCCTGAAAACCTGGAAATATTGGGGAATTTCAAAACTGTAAGTTCTAGGATTGGAAAAATATAAAATTATGTAATCTTGAATAGTCATGGCAATTTTGTAGTCAATAATTATTTGTCTAGTAATGCTTAGTGATCAGTTATTTGTTGTAAGTTTGCTTAAAATTGCTTAAAAAGTAATCTATCAACCTATTTATTTATCTTTGTAAAGAATTATTCTAAAAGTATTTTTTTCTCATTTTCTCAGGTTCGCAGTACAGGACCACATCATTGGAGCTTTCAGGAAGTTTGCCACAAACAGCTGCTGTCATGTGACTTTAATTATCCACCCTCGAAAAGAAGAGGATGATAAAGAACTGCAGACAGCATCCATCTTTGGCACAGCCAAGGTTGGTAGATACAGACTATGTCCATGTTTATTCCTTAGCTGTAAACCTGCTAAGATTTTCACATGTACATTAGGGATGGTAAGATTCAGCGATTCGCATGGATGCATCTGCATAAAAGTTAGCGTCGCAATGCATCAATTAAAAAAAAAAGTGCAATGGATACAAGTATAGTTTCTAACATATTTGCATCAATACAGTTGAAGTCAAAAATTTTCAGAAATTTGCAAAATGTTAATTATTAACATTAAGTTGATTTATTGTTTATTCGACCTGAATATTTCACATAAAAGATGTTTACATATAGCCCACAAGAGAAAATAATAGTTGAATTTATGAAAAAAAAAAAAGACCAAAAGTTTACATCCCCTTGATTTTTAAAACTGTGTTGTTACCTGAATGATCCACAGCTGTGTTTTTTTGTGTTTAGTGATAGTTGTTTTTGAGTCCCTTGCCTGAACAGTTAAACTGCCCGCTGTTCTTCAGAAAAATCCTTCAGGTCCCACAAATGCTTTGGTTCTCCAGCATTTTTGTGTATTCGAACCCTTTCCAACAATGACTCTATGATTTGGAGATTCATCTTTTGACACTGAGGACAAATGAGGGACTCATGCAGCTCTTACAGAAGGTTCAAACGCTCACTGATGCTTCAGAAGGAAAACAATGCATTAAGAGCCAGGGGGTGAAAACTTTTGGGATTTGAAGATCAGGGTAAATGTAACTTATTTTGTCTTCTGGGAAAGATGTAACTATCTTTTGTAGCCTCTGAAGGGCAGTACTGAATGAAAAAATATGTACACATTATTCTGTTCAAAAGTTTTCACCCCCGGCTCTTAATGTATCGTTTTTCCTTCTGGAGCATCAGTGAGTGTTTGAACCTTCTGTAATAGTTGCATATGAGTCCCTCAGTTGTCCTCCGTGTGAAAAGATGGATCTCAAAATCATACAGTCATTGCTGGAAAGGGTTCAAATACACAAAAATGCTGAAAATCCAAGAAAATCTGTGAGACCTGAAGGATTTTTCTGAAAAACAGCAGGTAGTTTTACTGTTCAGGACAAACAAGGGACTCATAAACAACTATCACTAAATAAAAAAAAAAACACATCTGTGGATAATTCAGGTAACAACACAGTATTCAGAATCATGTGTGTGTAGACTTTCGAACAGGGTCGTTTTCATAAATTCAACTATTATTTTCTCTTGTGGACTATATGTAAACATCTTTTATGTGAAATAACTTATTCAGGTCAGTACTAAATAAACAATAACATGCATTTTGTATGATCCCTCTTATTTTGGTAAAATAATTAACATTTTGCAAAAAATGTAAAAAACAATTTATTTATACGCCTATATAATTGTTAGTTGATGTGCTATACTTTTATTATTTAGAAGGTGACCGACAATTTGTGACCAGTATTTTATATGTAGATTGTTTCTCTTCTCTCATCCCCACAGCTGCTATGTGAATGTGATGTATCACAACACTACGGAGACCGAGGCACATAAAATATAGATTAACATGGCTGTCTGTCTGAACAAAAGAAATAAAAGCGAACTATCTGTACCATATTGAATTGCATAGCATCATATTTTTTTCCAATCACATCTTATTACGTTGAATCACGTTGTGTTTAATCAAATCAAAAACAAATTGCACTGCATTGTAATACGGGTGAATCATATCGCATGTATCAAGATGCATATTGCATTGGCCTCAGTTATGAAGATGCACATCCCTACATGCTTTGTTTCTATCTATAAAGAAATCAAATATAATGTATTTGTCTATAAAAAGTCTAATGCATAAGTTTTTACAATTACAGGCCAGTCAGGAGGCAGATAACGTGCTCATCCTTCAGGAGAAGAAGCTGGTGACGTGTCCAGGCCGCAGGTCCCTTCAGGTGGCCAAGAACCGCTTTGATGGAGACGTTGGGATCTTTCCTTTAGAATTTAATAAAGCCTCACTCACCTTCTCTGCACCTGTGAAGGGAAAGCAGAAGCTTCGCAAGGTGAAAGTGGACAAGAATATCAGCACAGAGGAAATGGAGGAGACTGAACTCAAAGAAAAAAGTGAAAAAGCTCTCAAGCCTGCCAAAGCCAAGACCTCAAAGACAGCTAAGGGGTCAGCAGTATTAAAAGATACTACAGATGGAGAAGGAAATGATCCGTAGCTCAGAGAATTCATTATTTGTATGAATTCAAATAAAATGATTGATACATGGTGTTTGCTGCATTTTTGCTACTGAAGAAATGAATGAATGTTCATGTTTAGTATTTTTAGAACTTCTTGTGGAGAGTTGTATGCAAAGTTTTATACATATACTGTACTTATATGCACTTATATCCAACAAACTATTTTTTACTGTATCAGTTATTTGATCATTTAAAGAAGGTTTAATTACAGAACCTTAGAGCTGCATTTGTAGAGATCCTGCTATAAATTTTAAATGTAAATATATTTTATGGATTATGTCCAAAAATTAAATGTGATCTTTTTGGTTGTAATTGTTACTGTAGGAGAAAAGTGTCAAATAAGCTATTTACAGGAGGCTGTGAAAAGTGTTAATAAAGTGTTTTGTAGGATTTTATATCTAATACATATCTATGTTGTGTGTGTTTTGATTTCTGACAATTAAATTTATTTTGTTTCTAAACTATTGAAATTGTCTGCTTTGATATACTTTAAAGATGAAACAATGACAATTTAATAGATTTTAATCACAAAGCACAGAAGTCAAGCCAACAAATCCAAATAATTTACTCTAGCACACTGGGTTATTTAAGTGCTTAAGGTATCGTAAATAAGCATTTTATTAAGAAATAGTACTGACAATCATATTTAATACAATAAAGCTGAAATAAACATTTTATTCGTAAATGCATAACATTACCCTCATTGCATGTCTTTAAAATGAAGCTTTTCTAATATTTTTATTCCTAACATAATTATTTAATTTTCGTTTTGCTGTTTTGTATTTATATGTCTATGCACTTGTTATAATTCGATCTGTAAAACGAGTCTGTAATGATAATGTAACTGATATTCACCTTTTTGTTATTTAGTCACTATATTTGAGCAAGACCTTGACACACTGCAGCATGTTGTGAAACGTGTCACATGACTTTTGGCACCAATCAGGATCCTTGTATGTGTAGGAAGTATCTGAGTTACTGGTTTCTGTTCCTTTACATAAACTTAATAGATTAAATTAATTTTATTCAGCTTTTTTCATTGGCCTCTGTAAATGAGTCGGTCGGTGATTTAAGCTGCATGTCTACAGCTACTATTAATCTGTCGAACACTTATTATTTTTGTGAAGTAACTGCAACATTACGCCACAATGGCCAACATTTGTCAAATTAAAAATGTTGCGGATTTAGTCTCTGAAGCTCGTCGTGTGTACCGGGAAACGTTTGACGGAGATGATGCAAATGTTGCAGTTTGTGCTCCAGGACGTGTGAATTTAATCGGAGAACACACAGATTATAATGAAGGATTTGTCCTGCCAATGGTAATGACTCTTTTTTGACACTTAAATCCCATTAGTCAGCAAGTGCTGGTAAAGTTCATTTAGAAATGTAATAAATATGTTGTAAAATATGTAATATGTTGTAAAATAAATTTGTGGGGGCGTGTTTACGGCATTCTTTTGACGCAAAGTAGTGATATTTGATTCGTGCTCGAATCGTTCTTTCGAGTCGAATCTTATAAATGAATCATTTGAAACGATTCACAAAACTGAACGATTTCTGTACGAATTGGATTAATTATTCAGTCTAGTTCTCGAGCCAATGTTGACCGAGAATCAAGGATTTGAGTATGTTGCTAAAACGTAAAGGAACTATATTTAGGACTTGGAAATTTAGGACTAAAATTGAAAAAACCTTTTTCAACTTTTTTAATGACACTTTTTGGCACTATTAAATTCCATTAATCAGGAAGTGCTGTTAAAGTTAAAAAATGTTATTAATATGTTAAAAAAATGTAATAGGTTGTAAAATAATTTTGAGATGTCACATTTACCTCATTCTTTTGACGCTCAGTAACGATATTTGATTCGTGCTCGATTCGTTATATCGAATCGAATTTTAGAAATGAACCAATTGAAACGACTCACAACAGTTCTGAACCATTTCTTCGCGATGCGTATTAATTGATCCGTCCAGTTCTCGAGCCAGTAATTCATTAGTTAAACCGATAATCAAGGATTTGAGTATAAGGAGTGTTGCTAAAACTTATAGTAACTATGTTTAGAACTTATGACATTTAAAAAAAAAAAAAAAACTTTTTCAGTCAAGATAATAAATGTAATTAATTTTAGGATAAAGACACATATTTACACTATTAAATCCCATTATTATCCCATGTTATTAATATGTTGTAAAATATGTAATATGTTGTAAAATACTTTTGTGGTGGCATGTTGACCGCATTCTTTTGACGCAATGTAGCGATTTTGATTCGAGCTCGATTCGTTCTTTCGAATCGAATCTTATAAATGAATCAGATGAAAAGATTCACAAAACAATTCTGACGATTTCTTCACGAATTGGATTAATTAACACGTCAAGTTCTCAAGCCAATAACTCATTATTGAACCGAGAATCAAGGAATTGACCGTCAAGAATAAGGATTGTTTCTAAAACGTATAGTTTACGACTTATGACAAATTGCATTTTAGTAAAACATGAAAAAAATACCTTTTTAGTCACGAAACCGATTTAATAAATTATTTAATTTTGGTATTCTATAGTTTAAAGGCATATGATAATTATAAAATTATAGTAGCCATAAATGACCAGAGCACATGAAGTTGCAACACCTTTATTTAAAAAAGCTCGTTTTGAAGTTTCTGATGACGTTGTGATGACATCATATCATAAAATAAGCTACATTATTATTATTATTATTATTATTATTATTATTTTGATCCTGTCAAACCATTTGAAAGATCTGATTCCCGTAAATAAATCAGTCTTAATCAGTGTTATGTCAATTTTATGACTTAATGTTTCTTTGTCCGGTATGCAAAATGCTATATCTTGCAGAACTGATATCTGAACAATGGATGGATTGTCCTTTCACATCCTTGATGATATTTTCTATTGCAACAGATTGCAAACGTGTTCAGTTTACTCATTCTCATCTGTCTTTATAAATAGGAATTAATGATGGGAACAGATTCTCTTCTCAAATGAAAACATGCTCCAATTATGCACTGACAATCTGTTATAATGTTTGTTTGAATGATTACAGGCTTTGCCGATGGTGACCGTCATAGTGGGCAGGAAAATCTCTGGCCAAAAGTGCTGTGTTGTAACTCTGACTGAAGCTGCCGATGAGCCCAGGGTGGTTGACTTTGATCTCCCAAATGAACTGACCCCACTTTTAAGAGGGCAGCCAAACTGGGCCAATTATGTAAAGGGAGTTGTACAGCACTACAGAGGTAATCTTTTGCTATCATTTTTGCCTATCTGGCAAAAAAAGGGAAGTAATGAGGAAGTGTACATTTAGTCTGCCTCTAGCACGAAATGTGACCCTAGGGACCCATGCTCGAGAACTCATCTGTGGACTAACTTTTTTAATGCATCATTTCCAATAACCATACTTGCAGTACTTACAGAATAATTGCTGAGCACATGTTCACTGTTGTCGTACTCTAAAAGTAAATATAGATTGAATATGTGCTTCGAATGGAGTACGTATTAATCTCATGCATGTATTCTGTTTCCACAGCTCAGCCCATTCCTGGCTTCAGAGCTGTAATAACCAGTAGTGTGCCACTAGGAGGCGGACTCTCCAGCTCAGCTTCACTTGAAGTGGCTACGTACACCTTCCTGCAGCAGTTGTGTCCAGGTAAAAATTTCTGTCTGTCTGTCACACTTATTTTAAGAAGTTTTGGTCTGGTAGTAAAACCAAGATCTAACCTTCTACTGTTTTCTGGCTCTCCACAGATGATGGGGATCAGGTAGCGAAGGCAGTGGCCTGTCAGCAGGCTGAACACACTCATGCTGCTGTGCCCTGTGGCATTATGGACCAGTTTGTGTCCGTTTTGGGTAAAGAGGGCCACGCTTTGCTCATTGACTGTCGGTAATTAGATTTTCCACTTCAAATTCTTCTGTCAGATTAGGAATAATCAGTTATGCTTAGTTACTAATTTGTAGAGTTCAGGTCAAAAGTTTACATTTGCAGATTCTGCAAAATGTTCAATATTTTACAAAAATAAGCGGGATCATACAAAATGCATGTTATTTTTTATTTAGTACTGACCTGAATAAGATATTGCACATAAAATATGTTTACATATAGTCCACAAGAGAAAATAATAGTTGAATTGATAAAAATGACGTTGTTCAAAAGTCTACATACACATGATTCTTAATACTGTGTTGTTACCTGAATGATCCACAGCTGTGTTTTTTTGTTTAGTGATAGTTGTTCACGAGTCCCTTGTTTGTCCTGAACAGTTAAACTGCTCAGAAAAAATGCTCACTGATGCTCCAGATGGAAACACAATGCATTAAGAGCTGGGGGTGAAAACTTTTGGAATTTGAATGTCAGGGTAAATGTAACTTATTTTGTCTTCTGGGAAACATGTAAGTATCTTCTGTAGCTTCTGAATGGCGGTACTACAAAAAAAAAAAAAAAGATATTTAGGCAAAATAAGAAAAATGTACACTTCATTCTGTTCAAAAGTTTTCACCCCCCCGGCTGCATAGTTTTTCCATCTGTAGCATCAGTGAGCATTTGAACCTTCTGTAATAGTTGCATATGAGTCCCTCAGTTGTCCTTAGTGTTAAAAGATGGATCTCAAAATCATACAGTCATTGTTGGAAAGGGTTCAAATACATAAAAATGCTGAAAAAACAGAATTTGTGGGACCTGAAGGATTTTTCTAAAGAACAGTGAGCAGTTGAACAACTATCACTAAATAAAAAAACAGCTATGGATCATTCAAGTAACAACATAGTATTAAGAATCAATTATATGTAAACTTTTGAACAGGGTCATTTTTATAAATTTCACTATTATTTTCTTTTGTGGGTTATATGTAGACATCTTTTATGTGAAATATCTTATTCAGGTCAAAACTAAACAAAAAATAACATGCATTTTGTATGATCCCTCTTATTTTGGTAAAATAATTAACATTTTGCAGATTCTGTAAGGTGTATGTAAACTTTTGACCTCAACTGTATATGCAAATATAATATGAAAACAGTTATTAATAAAATATAATCTTTTTAGGTCTTTGGAGGCCACTGCTGTCCCTTTGGCTGACCCTGGACTTGTAATCCTGATCACTAATTCCAACGTTAGACATGCGCTCACAGGAAGCGAGTATCCCACCAGGCGAAAACAATGTGAGGAGGCAGCAGCCATTTTGGGAAAGAAAAGTCTAAGAGAGGCTACTTTGCAAGATTTGGACGGTAAGTCTTTTAATTAAGGTCATTTAAAAATAAAATATACATATTTTGATAAAATCTGAATTTATTCATAGCTGCTAAGGATCGATTGGACAGTGTGACGTACCGTCGGGCACGTCATGTGATCGAGGAGATTGAACGTACAGCCCAAGCTGCCGAGGCACTCAAGAAAGGGGATTACAGAGAGTTTGGGAGGCTGATGGTGGAGAGCCACAATTCTCTTAGGTAAACATCTATAATCGAAGCAAGATTATCATGTTGGAAGACGTACAGAAGTCAACTCCTTTTAAACATCCCAGGATTAGAAGTGCATTTCAGTGTCTGAGAGGTTGTTTGCTTAACCCATTTATTGAATAGATGGGGTTAAATATCAGATAAATGGCTTTTAATTATGCATTCTTGGCATGGGGGTAATATTGTTTGTCTTAGGGATAATTACGAGGTCAGTTGTCCAGAATTGGATGAGCTGGTGGCGGCAGCACTTGAGGTGGATGGAGTGTTTGGGAGTCGGATGACAGGGGGAGGATTCGGTGGATGCACAGTTACTTTGCTTCAGGCTCATGCCACGGAGAAAGCAGTCAAACGCATTCAGGTTTTTACAAGTTTAAGATACTTTATGTAAAAGAAACGTCTGAACTGAATATTCTGGATGTTGATTATTTCTTTAGAATTTCTAACGGAGTACCTGCTCTTGTATTTTCCATGATATTGTCTGTGAATTAAGCCAACAAGTATTAGACAGGAATTCAGGCCAAGATATTAATACTTTTCTGTTTCTTTACAGGAGAAATATCATGGATCTCCAACTTTCTTCATAACTACTCCATCAGAAGGAGCTCATGCTCTCAGTCTATGATTTTTAACCAGTGTTAGATCAGTGATTTTTATTTTTTTTTCAAATGACTTAAAATTTACTGTGATAAACATTTTTATGACTAATCAGTATACACTAATCAGAATATATGTATATATATACTCAATCTGTACTTTCTGTACAGTCTTGCATTGAGAAACCCAATTCCCACAATGATTAACGATGAACATTTTCAATAAAGATGATTTATGTAACAAAGAAGTTGTTCGCTTTTATTGACTTAAAGGAGAAGTTCACTTCCAGAATGAAAATTTCCTGATAATGTACTCACCCCCATGTCATCCAAGATGTTCATGTCTTTCTTTCTTCAGTCGAAAAGAAATTAATGTTTTTGAGGAAAACATTCCAGGAATTTTCTCCATATAGTGGACTTTAATGGTAACCAGTAGGATGAAGGTCCAAACTGCAGTTTCAGTGCAGCTTAAAAGGGCTCTACATGATCCCAGCAGATGAATAAGGGTCTTATCTAGCGAAACGATAGGTCTTTTTTTTTTTTTTTTTTTTTTTTTAATGTATATACTTTGTAACCACAAATACTTGTATTGCATTTGCACTGCAATGTACATAAGGTAGGGTAGGGTGAAAAACTCCATCTCATTTTCTCCTCCAACTTCAAAATCCTCTGACATTGCCTGTTTGCTTTGTAATCACTGAGTTGGTACTTTTGCCTACGTCAAGTGTGCGTGAATATGTAACGCGTGAGGTCGAGCTACTGCAAGACGAGCATTTGTGGTTAAATTAAAGTATAAAGTATAGAAATTTGTATTTTTCTTAGAAAATGGCAGATTGTTTTGCTAAATAAGACCTTTATTCCTCGGCTGGGATTGTGTAGAGCCCTTTGAAGCTACATTGAAACTGCAGTTTGGACCTGTTGGCCACCATTGAAGTCCACCATATGGAGAAAAATCCTGGAATGTTTTCCTCAAAAGCCTATTTTTTTTACGACTAAAGAAAGACAGACATGAACATCTTGGATAACTTGGGGGTGAGTAAATTATCAAGAAATATTAAAATAATAAAGTACGAAATTTTAATATATTAAAATAAATAATGTGAAGATGAAGAGTGTTTTATTGTTTTGTTTATATATATACATACTGTACAGTAAGCATAAGCATTGCATACATTTATATAATGTAAATAATGAAATTTCCAAAAAAAAAAATAAAAATTGCACTGTGAAGACGAAGAGCGTTTTATGACATTAGTAATATTTTTAATAATTTAGTTTAAATATTATTTAAGCTTTTTTGAATTTCCCCCTTATTCTCAGTGGTGATTTTATTTAGACTTTTGCGAATGTAATACAGTATTTTATATACAATTATTTTTTTATATTTATTTAAAACCACTAAATTTTATTACAGCATAACTTAACAAGTATGATGTGTACTACCTAGAGTCAAACAAAAAATTATTCAGACACTAGATACAATTGTTAATTTTTTTTTTACTAGAGGGTGACACTATAGTTCATTTATGTAAGTGAGAACAGCAAAATAAAGTAAACTGTGACATATTATACCCAAAAATTCTTCATATAATGGACTACCAGTACAATTTGAGACCAAATTTTTGCTTAAGTGTTTTTCTTTAATTGCTAATGCGACCTTTTTGACTCCACAGATTGAACAAAATTAGACATTGCTTGGTAAATGGTCAACAAAGTATTGATTGTACTGTAAATATTGTCATACTAACAGTTGTATGAATTTTTGGTTGATTGTAATCCATAACATACCTTTTCAATCAAAGTTATAATCAAGATGAATATGAGTTCTTGTCATATTTTATCGCCATTTTCTAAACGATAGCGAATAAACTGTGATAATGTGAGAAATGTTGAAGGTGTTTGGTTTCACAGTGTATCTAATGAGTTCTTTAGCGTGCGCGCTCCCTGCTGGCCGCGCGCTGAATTGTCCCGGAAGGCGTTTTTTTCAGGGAGGAGCCAGAGCGCAAATCAGCAGTGAGCGCAGCAGGAAACACTTCACTGATAATCCTCAACCACTGTGTCCATACACAGACCTCGAAGGCGAGGTAAACACAATTCGAGCCTGCTCTTCTTCACCGCCCGGTGTGGGTTTTCTCTTCACCTCAGGATAATTGAGCAAAACCCGCTTGAATCGTGGACAGTGCCGGGACATCAGGCCGCGGTGAATCAGGTGAGTCCTGCCCGGGCCCGTCGACTGCTGCCCGGCCACAGGTGTTTCCACTCTCCGACTCTATGGATGTGTCTCAAAACGTACTGAACTCTTTCGATAGCGAGCAAATATTCATATATTCATGTTAAACCTACAAATACTGTCTAGCTAGGAAGCTCAGTAAGTGTTGAGACACAACCAATGAATTCTAACTTACAGCCCTGTATGAACTTAACATATGTTTTTGTAATGGGGTACTTACTGTCTGTTTGCAGATTAATCTGTTGTTTAATGTCGTCTATTGCGTTTTGACTGTTGTCCAGCTAACTAATAAATAACGTTCAGGCTAAAACGAAACTAACACCTAGTCCTGACCTTGTTCCCCACTGTTGCCCGCACTATCATGAAACTACACCTTACTGAATGAAAGAACAGAGAATGTGTTGTTAACTCTCTGGTTTCTTCGATCAGCAGCTGTAAAGCAAATATCTGTCCTGTACTGTGAACAAACTGTCTCATACTGATTCTTTCAAGTGTTTTAAGTGCATTTACCTCAATTATTTTGTTGGTTGCACCAAAAAAAAAGGTGACAGCAAAGGTGATTTTTCTATATAATATAATATATATCTTTATTTTTTATTTTTTTGCACCCTCAGATTCAAGATTTTCCAATAGTTGTGTCTCGGCCAAATATTGTCCTATCCTAACAAACTATATGTCATAGAAAACATATTTATTCAGCTTTCAGATAAAGCTTAAATTAAAAAACTGACCCATATGACCCATATGGTTTTGTTGTCCAGGGTCACACATACATATATATAGTTTCTAAATGATTCTGTCTCGGGCTCTAACTGTTAAACTAAGTTACTTGACCTGTGAATACCATTATGTGACCCGCCAAATGGTTGTATTATTAGCAGGTTGGTTAATAAAGAACCGGCTGAATTAAAAGGTGTGGATATTTGCAGGAATACATTGGTCAGCATGATTATTCTTCTCTTTCAGATCAGAGACTGTGGTGTTGCACCTGGCTTTGAGTGTAAAGTTAAAGTGCTTTGGTTGAGACTGGGGAATTGGTTGTCCTTGGCATAGATTGGTTGATAGCTGTCCCACCGGTCTGACAGGTTGAGAATCGAGAATGATAAAGCCTCCGCCTCTCAGACTTTCATGTTGCTTCACACTTAGCTATGTTCCTGCTGTCATGTTTCTCTGCTTCGTAAAGCGAATAAAGTTGAGTCATTAGCCTTTATAGTTCACTTGTGGATTAAACGTATTGTTACCAACCTCGGATAACATTTGTGTGATAGACAATAGTGTGCGATTAGGACTGTTGCCGTCATGTGTAATTAATCTTGGGTCATTTCATTCAGAAGCTTTCTGTGATGTATGGCCAGATTGAGCTTTGCCCCTGTGGAGAGCCAATGCAAAGTACTTGTACAGTGTGATCTCAGATAACACATTTAAAATTATTAATGTACCTGATAAACTAGACTAGAACGAAACATTTCAAACCCGTCATGCTTGTGTGACACAAGGATTGACCTGAAATACGTGTCAGAGAAGGATGTTTTTGTGAAACACCATGCAAAAAATTTTGATCTGCCAGGATGTCTTAAAATTGTTGCTGAAAATAGTTATGCATAATTTTGTTTTTTAAAACAAAAATTAATACATTTATTGAGCAAGGATGCATAAATAATAAATTAATTTTTAAAATGTATTGAAAGAGAAAATAGTCATTTTAAATTGAAACTATTTCACAATATTACAGTTTTACAGTGGTTTTTTTTTTCAAATAAATGCAGCCTTGGTGAGCATACAAGGTGTTAATGTTTTTGCTCATTCACATGTCTAACATTTTATATTTTATGTCCCTGAGGTTCAGAGAACTTGAACTTGTTGCCATCAGTTAATGAAGTGCTGCAGATAGACGATGACTGTTTACAAAAGACGTTTGTAGGTGTGGTGGCACTTCATCTCTGTATTTACCTTTTATTAGATGTCCCATTTCAACTGCAACCATTCTGATGTATCAGTTTGAGACGTTTGGGTGTAAATGTGGTTTTTATGCTTCACTTCGTGGGCCCTCTCAGAGAAGACAGGAAAGGCTTGAGTCTGGGGACTGACATCCTGTGGCGGACACACCCCATAGTCACAGACAAGATCTTATTTTTACATTTTTACTGAGAGGAAGAGAAGGTAAACAAAGGCTTCTCACTTCCACAGAAACAAACAGTTAGCATGGGTGATAGCATGTAGGGCGAGATCTGCTTTACAATGACCAGTAAGAATGAGAGGAAGTTCATCCAATACTTCCTCATCCTCTCCAGCTGTTCTTTTTTTAAGCGCTATGAACTTTTGTCTGCTAGAGGTCTGACTGGATTGGACAGTTTTGATCAAACAAAAACGTCTAACGTCTGTGATCTTACCGCTGGTCATAAGTTACTCATTATGGACTTTGTTATATTGTGTAGCTGCAACATCTTTTATGACCGTATATCAGAATACACAGGCCTGTCAGTTCAGAGCTGTGTGCTATGCATTGCATTTGTTGATGATATACATTTTTCTAATGCCTTACCTTTTGTTTCCTGTCATGTGTTGGTTTTTAATATTGGTGTAATTTTTGAACTTTTTTTTCTGATGCATAAATTCCAGCTAATATTGCAAATAAATAAAATGAACAATTGAAATACCTTAGTTTTAAATATTGTTGATAATACGCTACCAGTCAAAAAGTCCCTTATACTCAGCAAGACTGCATTTATTTTATCCAAAATACAGTGGAAGCAGTATTATTGTGAAATATTTTACTATGTAAAATAACTGCTTTCTGTTTGAATATATTTTAAAATATAATTTATTTCTCTAATGCAACACTGAATTTTCAGCATCATTACTCCAGTCTTTAGTGTCACATGATCCTTCAGAAATCATTCTAATGTGCTGATTTATTATTAATGTTGGAAACAGTTGTGCTGCTTAATAATTTTTTTTTTTTTTTTTTTTTTGGAGCCTATGGTGCTTTTCTTTTTTTTTTTTTTTTAGGATTTTTTGATAAATAAAAAGTTAACAAGAACAGCATTCATTCTAACAATATAGGTTTTTACTATTAAGTTTAGCAATTTAACACATCCTTGCCGAATAAAAGAAAGAAAGATGACTGTTTCCAATATTGATAATAAATCAACATATTTGAATGATTTCTGAAGGATCATTTGACACTGAAGACTTGAGTAATGTTGCTGAAAATTCAGCTTTGCATTACAGAAATAAATTATATTGTAAAGTATATTAAAATAAAAAAAACACTATTTTAAGTTGCAGCAAAATTTCACAATATTGCTGTTTTTTCTTTATATCAAGTAAATGCAGCCTCGATGAGCAGAATTTTTTTTTTTTTTTTTTTTAAATGGTTTGTAAAGAACTGTTAACAATTATTTAAATGATTTCATTAAAGCATTTTTAAAAACATTTTAAACATTTTACATTTTACAAACATTTTAAAAAATAATTTAATATTTTTATTCAGCAATTGCATGTTACAATTTATCAAAAGTGACAATAAAGTCTGTAAAGTAACCTTTTATACTGTTACAAAATATTTCTTTTTTAACTTTTTTCATCCAAAATTTCATTCCATGAAAATATTATTTTCATCACAGCAATAAATTAAATTTTTAATTATTTTAATTTCCAATAGTGTTTTATAATAATTTTTTTACTGCATTTTTGATCAAATAAATGCAGCCTTAATGGGGGGGGGGGGACTTTCAAAAATCCTAACAGCCTAACCTTTTGAACAGTAATGTACATGTACATCTGTCTAAACATAAAATGTTTTTTTTTTATTTTTTTTTTTTAAACATTGAAAAATGCACATTTGAACTACTGCAGAAACACAATTCTTATTGTGGTAACGCTTTACAATAAGGTTCATTAGTTAACTACATTAACATGAGCTAAGAATGAACAATACTTATACAGTATTTATTATTCTTAGTTAATGTTAATTTCAGCATTTACTAATGCATTTTTAAAATCACAAGTAGTGTATGTTTTTAAACATTTGTTAACGCACTGTGAACTAACATGAAGAAACAGTGAACGACCGTTTGTTTTTTGTTTTTGTTTTTACTAACAATAACATTATGGTTTACCCCTGATGCATGAGTGTCAGTGTTCATTTCAAAGTAAGAACCTGCTGGCTCCTGGTGTATCCTAAAATAAAGGTCTTTCCAATCCTATACTCGCTCTATCCGTGTTGTCATCTCGTGGCGGTTGAACAGGTTTTCATTGTGTTTGCATAGTGTGTTCTCCCTTAATCAGGGTGTAGCTGATGATTTTTGCAGAGCTTGACCTACTTGCACTTGAGTGCCTTTCTCTTGACCTCAGCTATCATTTAGTTGATTCTTTGGTGCCCTTTTACCCATATTGAGTCTAAAAATGGGATAAGCAATTCCTCAATTTCCCAGAATGACCGGCATGACATATTTAACGTGCCGTATGAAACCAGGTTATGCAGCTGAGGGAGAATGTCTGTGGTGAGAGTTCACTGACAGTTCCACGCTCATGTCAAGGCAGGTCTGCCACTCTTGCCTTCTCTTGTGATCTGTTTCCTGTGGGATGCTATGCTGAGAATGTAGTGATGTCACTAGTGATGCGTTAACAGGGACAGTTTGCTGTCAAACTGACTGTTTAGTTAAAACTCTTAATATGATTATATAAAAAGTATTTCAAAAATTAAATAAAAAGTAGGTTAAAGTGTAACTTTTTATTTATTCATTAATAATAGGAAACATTTCTTTTATTGTCACAGTTGTGCCTTTTTTTTTTTTTTCTTCTTCTCAGGATGTGGTGAATGGAATGTTCAAAATAATTTTTTATATAAAGCCTACTATCAATTTTGATCAGTTCAGTGCATCCTTGCTGAATAAAAGTATTTTTAAATAGAAAAACAATCTTACTGAACTTTTAAATAGTAGTATAAATAAAAAGCAAGCTGAACTTGCTTGTCTGAAAATTTATTTTTTTAAGCTATTTTCATTTCCATTTTAATGTCTCTGAGTTTTGATTTTAGCTGCAGGTTTGTTGTTGTGAACTCTTGTTCTCTAAAGCTATTGTTTTTAACAGGACCGTCTTTGTGATGGAGTGAAATCATGGAGAAGAGGAACCTGCTCTGAAACTGGCCATCAAAAACTGAAGTTTAACACCTGAAATTACATCTGAATTGTTGCTTCTCTTTTTAACCATTGCTTTGTGCAACCAGTAATAGAAGTAGGCTATAGGAGAAGCACATGTAGTTGCCTCCCGTAATAACAGTCGTCGAGTTGGGTGGGACGGTTTGGTTCTGGCAGCATGGCTCAGTTTGTGTTGTGCTGTGTCATGAAATGAGAGAGCGTTGTTGGTCTCGAATTTACTGTGGGCTTGCACGGGCTGTTTTTAAACTAAAAAGCAGTTGACCTCTCCTGACCATAGGGTGCTATTTTCTGGCTGCTCTCCTGAGGGTATGAGGCAGAGTCCTGGCTAGTAACACTTCAACGGGTTAGTCGTCAAACATGTTGACGTGTTTGCATAATATGATGTCACCCTCACCATGACCTTTAGTAGAGGAATCTCTAAGCATATCGATTCTTCAGCAGTGTCACTGTTTACTGCAGGGCTTTCAGAACTGGTTCTCCTAAAAAAGATTTAAGGGATTTTTGTGCTTTAGTAATTTAGCTTCCTGACAACCATAGAAGGCGCTAAATTTAGTTAAAAATTGAGCTCCTTGTATGGTGTGGATATTTAAACAAACCCATAACCCTACGTATAAGAGTGGGCATAACTTGTTACACACTTTTTGTGCTTTTCGAATACTCCACTTAGAAGAGCACAAAAATATGCTCTTTTTCTACTCAATTTGAATTATTGTTTTTATCTGACAGATTATTCAAATCTGACAGTCCTTCAAATCTCTTGCACCTGCAGTTGGTGAGATCTTCACAGTCAGTCAGTAACTACTATGTGAAGATAATGTAAAGTTTCCATTTTTAATTATTTTGAGAGGTGTGTGTGTGGTTCTCCTAAAAAAAAAAAAAAAAAAAAAAAAATATATATATATATATATATATGTATATAATATTTTATATTTATATTTTATATTATTATAATTTTTTTTTTAACACTACTATGATGTTGTGCACATAGAGACTTAGTGAGGGCTGTCATTAACGATTATTTTGGTAATCGGTTGATTATTCGGACGATTGATCGAGTAATCTATTATATTGTGTTAATCATATTTATCTATTTGTGTTTATAATGTAATAATATCAATTTTATTTGTATTTATAATAATCTATATATTGCGTTTATAATATTTTATAAACAAACTTATTTTGGCTGCGATTAATCACGATTAATTGATTTGATAGCACTGTGTAGTGAGTGTATATATAAAAAGACAATAAATTAGGGCTGTAGCTAATGATTATTTTGGTAGTCAAGTAATCATTCGGTTATTCTGATGATTAATCGAGTAATCAGATAATTATAATTATTTTTTGTGGTAATATACACAATATAAGCGAACAAGGACTACATTACTTAAAATAAGCAATGAGGCAATAATTATTAGTTCAAATAAAGTATCAAAAGCACGTAATTACATGGTTTTATTGAACAAAACTAAAAAATACATAATGTGTTATACACAATAGAACTAATTATGCATTATAACAAATTACTGCAGAGGCCGTCAATGGCCTGACGATTGTTTTTACACTTTCTCATTTAATATTGACTAAACAACATTTAATTCAAATAATCACTTAATATTTAATATTTGCCCGTTTCTTTACTGTAATTTCTTGAAAATTTAAGTACTTGAAAGTTGAGTACTCATAAAATTGAGTACTCAAATTGAATCGAGGATTTGTGACAGCTCTACAATAAATAAAATACTAATACATAACATTTAACTGAAGTGAACATTTGTGTATTTTAACATGTATTTTCAAATTTAAGCCTGGTGTGTATAAGTCACAAGGCGACACATTTGAAAGTGTGCACTTAGATTAGATTTCACTAGCTTCACTTTAAATTCATATACCCTGCCCTCTGAAAGTTTGGAAACACCCCTGGTAAGTGTGGTTTTGGATGAAATCCTTATCATTTTTTGGTGCAAATATATTAAAGTAACTTGACATTATCATTGAAGACCAGCAATAATAATTTTCATTTTGATTACATAATAATAGCAATATATACATGTCAGACTCAGACATGCCCCTTTGCCAGCTGTGATGCCTGGTTACTGGTTTAAACTTGGCCCAGGTTTTTAAAAGATTTTTGGGTCAGCACACCTTAATAGCTTCAACAATTGATTGCCAATTAAGTTTAGAGTACAATGAATTTAGGCCCAGATTATGCAGAGCTGTAATAGCTCCTAATGGTGGATATTTTGATGAATCGATAATTTAAGATTTTTCTATGTTTAAACTGTTTATGTAATAAAATGTTTTCGTAGTTTGTGTTGTCCCTTATCAGTGCAAAATTATCACAAATTAAAAAAGATTCATGCCAATATTGTCCAAAACCCCACTTTTCTAGGGCGTTTCCAAACTTTTGGAGGGCAGTGTAATTCTTCCATAGTTTGTGTATTCTTTATGCATCAAAAATGGATGTCTTCATGTTTTAGAGCTGCAATTTAATCAATACTTCCTCTGCTAATGCACCATGTAATTTTATATTCCACTGCCATGAATCTGTCGTCTATATGGTTAAGCTGATTATGCCAAGCAATTCTGTAGTGGCTGCTTAGTTCCACATACCGTTTCTCCTTAAAGTCTATGAATTCTCCATGCAGGCCTCCCACCTCTAATTTAGACGAGCTAGAGCCACTACTCCCACATTAATGCCCTCACATGCGCCTCCGCCATAATTCCTCCCAGCAGGATTCAAAACAAACTGCAGTTTGTTTTTTCTACCTCTAATTAACTTGGGATTAAATGGATGGAGGTGTAATATTGATCTCTGAGAGCAAAATTCTCTGAAGCTGCTTCACGCAAGAGACTCTGTGATCAATATGGTTTTCAGAGATTGTTTTGGACTTTCTGGCCTCTTTAGTTGTGAATGAATCGCGTCTTTTCTCCCGTCTTCAGCTCTCCTGCTGAGAGTTTTCCCTCATAAAACCAAGCTCACTCTTAAGTAGAAGACCTCCCACTTTACCATTGTCCCTTAAGCTAAGCTTTACAGACTCTCTCTTTTCATTTTGTTTAGCTTGGTGACTGGTTCCTTCAGGGTCCTGTACTCCTTGGATTTCTGGTCCTGAAAATAAGGAAACGGGAGCTCTTTTCCTTCTCTGGAAGCGTTTGTAGCACATGCTTGATGACTAAACGTTCTTGGCTAATAATGGCGATAATCACAGAAATATGTGTCTGAGTGGGTCAACTGACTCACTGGGAAGGTTATGCTTGGAAAGGATTGATTGGGGGTTGGAAAAAGGTCCCTTTTCCTGTTGATATGCTGATGTGATTAGCCTGGAGAAAGTGTGATAAATTATGAGGGCATTCTTGTCTAGACACGCTCTCAGGGGAGTTCTAGTGTGATGTGACGTTAATGCTACCTGGATATGTCACTCTGAATGCTGTTATTATTGTCAATAATCAATGTCGTAGACTCTGACTCAGTGTTTGTTTTCTTTATATTTTCCTGGCTACATCCTGGTAGCCTCACTCTTTTCCTTAAGAATCTCTCTTTGCATGTGGATATGTATGTGTGTTTTATACACACATTTGCATATAGAACGTTAGAAAGACTTCCCCTTATTAACACGTGCCTTGGTAACCATAATTACTGCCAAATTTCTGTGGGGTTTTTTTTGGGTATTGTACAGGCAAGCTACAGTTCAATGTTTTGTGGTTAGGAAGTGTTTTTCTCACGCTCACAACAGCATGCATTTGATTAAAAAGTACAGTAAAAACTAGGGCTGCACGATAAATTGCATGCGATTGTGAGGCGCGTCAAGCTACGCAAAATCGCACTCATGATAGCAGATAAATCACATTCGATTATGAGCGCGATTTTTGTGTAGCTTGTCAGTGATTTAGGGCTCTGTGTATTAATTGCCGCTCCAGCTGAACGCATTTGATGGAGATTTACTACTAATCGAAGTACCCATTTTACTGACTAAACGCGCCTCACAATCGCATGTGATTTATCGTGCAGCCCTAGTAAAAACCATAATAATGTGATTAGTGCTGGCTAAAAATATCGATTTCTCGGTTTTAATTGATTCTCATTTTTATGCAGCAATATCAATTCTCAAGTCTCGATTAGTGTAGCCTGTTTTCAGTTAATAAAGGGAACATTGTAGCGCCCCTCCCATCCAATAAATTGCAATAAACTTAGTGCTTTGTTACTTTTGACATGAAACAAAGTCTCAGATTGCAAATTCTGTCCATTGTAGTACAGTATTCAAACAATAAATATTTTGGCGCTGTTTTAATGTGGAATGACCGATCGCTGTAGCACCTCAGTTCAGAGAAGCAGCAGCACAGAGCGCATGTGAACTATCATCTCCTCTGATTTAATACAAGTAGTAGCACAAAATAAACATGAATGGACATCCAAAGGTATATTGAAAGAGTTGTCATTGTTTCAACCGCGCAAAGACACCGGTATAACGGCTTCTAAACAATGTCACGCACACGTTTACCTCAGGAAACACATATTCAGTGACCATAAACTCTTTAGTCAGCTAGAAAAATTAACTATAGAGACTCTCTATAGTTAATTTTTCTAGCTGAGTAGCATTTCGCTAAATATACGCACCATATAAAGTGCATTATCATTTTTTACTGTTCTTCAGTGTTTAATTTATGTTTTAATAAATCTGTCAAGTTTTACATGTTTGTATTCAAAAAATGAGTTGGAGTAGAAACATAATTATGTAAAGTTAGTATTATAACTTTATTATTACAAAAACTTCAATGAGTGTAATTAAAGTGTTGTATACAAATGTATATTTTACAGCTTTTACAGATTTTTTTTTTTTTTTTTTCCTTGAAAATTTGCCATGTACTGTACCTGGTATATATCCAAAATATTCAATATTGAATCGAATCAAGTGTTGAGAATTGTGAACAGAAACTAAACTGAATCGTGAAATTTATGTCAATACCGAGTCCTATGAAATATAATTACAATTTAAAAGAACTGTTTTCTATTTTAATACTTTATAATGTAATTTATTCTTCTGATAGCAAAGCTGAATTTTCTTCAGATTTGGTACTCAAGACACATTTCTTCTTATAAATGTTGAAAACCGCTTAATATTTTTGTGGAAAAGTGTGTGTGTGTGTTTGTTTCTAAAATAAAAATAAAAAACGGCTTTTATTTGAAAAAGAAAAAAAAGTATAACATTATGAATATCTTCACTATCACTTTTGAACTGAATTATTAACTTCTTAAACACACAAGAAGATTTTTGTGTAGAAAATCTATGAAAACAATTTTATTTTTGTCCAAATTCCAATTTTTTCAGTTTTATTTTTCTGGATTCTGTTTGAATTTTTCTAAACTTTTTTTAACGGTTCAATTAGATTTTATTAATTAAAAAATCATGAAACTTACACAATTGAACATAAATTTATTAAAAGTTTAACAAAAATGTAATTTTAAGGCCCTATGAAATGTTTTTTTTTTTTTTTTTTTTTCTCAAATTCATTTTTTGTTTACGGAATTCTGTGTTTTCTGTTAATTATCTGGATTGCATTTTAATGATTTTATTAATTTTTAATAATCGAAAGCATCTCTAATTAATTGATTTTATAGAAAAATTGCCATAAAACTGTGCTAACTTTATATTAGCTGATAATTGAACCTCAGCTGAACCTAGTTATTGAACCAATAGATAATTTAACCTAAAGGGAAAGGTGGGTTGTGCTTGCATGTGCAAAATTTTCTGTCGCAGTGCTATGGTATTGTGGTTTCCAGGGTGTTGCTATCGTGTTCTGAGTAATTACTGTGGTAGGTAATAATGTGTTGGACTTTTCTCACAACGCTCTTTATTAACAAGCCACATGGTTTGAGGCATGAACAATATCTGTAGCACAAACGGTATGGGCCGAGTTATGTTCTGAAGTTTAATACATAAATTGTATAATAATTACAATGCTCCCATTTGTTGCCATAGTAAAATGTTTTTAACAGTCATTAAATGGAGGAAAATAGCCAGTGGCGACTTTCTGTTTTCAACCACAAGAAGTACAAACCGTTTCAAGCTTCAGGTGAGAGAAACTGCCGTCCATTTACAGGTTATTGTGTATTGTTACAGTCTGAGTGGTCTCTTTAATGGATAGCAGGTAGCACCCCTCCTTTCTCTGTCCATTTGAAAGAGGCTCTTTCTGATGCGGCTTCCCCAGAGCAACAGGTGTTTTCATCAGGTGCTGTTTGCTCAGATGAAGGGAGGGCCTGTGATAGCGTTCAGCTCTGAACAAAAGCTGCTTCAGTCAGGACTGCAGAGATCCGCAATCTTCCCGCGGGGGCTGGGCAGAGAGAGAGCGAAAGAGAGGAATCAGGGTGGTGAGGGGGGTGTAGTTTCAGTCAAACAGCCCACAACTCCTTCCTTGGAATTCTTGATCCTATCAGATCCATTGTTTTTCTTTTTTTGCTGGAATACACTTTGCAGAGTCTGGTTGAGTTGTGCAACCTTTACAGTGCTTCAGTTTTTCTTTTTAAGAGGATAGTTCCTAAACTGTATGAATTTGTTGCACGAAACACAATAGAAGATGCATGCATGCAATGAATGGTGACCACAGCTGTAAAGAGCATTAAATTATGGGTGAACTTTGACTTTAAGTCTTGATTATTCCTTTTTGTTGTTGTCAATGCTATTCATAAGTGTGATGTTTTTACACGAATGGTTTTATTTTTGTCTAAAAAAGCCTCCATTAACCGTGTACCCCTATTCTCTTGTCAGGTGGCTGAGGAGAAAGCGTGAGAGAGGGCAGCGTGAGGTCCCTGCTCGTCCAGGGACGATGAAGAGGTTTAGGCGTCATGGGCATGAGTCTCAGAGGGACAAGCACAAACAGGATCTCTATCAGTTCAACAAGGTAGTTAAGCCCACATCTTTTGTAGAAAGTTTGTTTATGTTGTTATACATACACAAGACTGGTTTTGTGCTATTTTTATAGGAGCTCTTTTGATGACTGTTTTGATTTATATGATTTATATGATTTTAAATTATAATTTTCTGGCATTTAATGTATTTTATGTATCTTTTTTTTTTTTTTTTTTTTTTTTTTTTAAGCATTTGTTACTTTCCTTGCCATTTTGATAGGGCTGCATAATTTGGCGAAAACGTGTGATTTCAGTATTACTAATCTAATTTTTCATTGTGAAGAGAGTATGTAAGAAAAATAACATTTAAAATTGTATATTATAGTACAACTGGAAAATTGCGATGCATACACTGCCATTCTAAACTTTAAAATCAGTACGATTTTTAATGTGTTGTTTTTTTTTTGTTGTTTTTTTTTAAGAAGTCCTCCTCATCAAGGCTGTGTTTATTTGATTAAAAATACAGAAAAAAGCTGTAATGTTGTGAAATAATATTGCAATTTAGAATAGTGGCTTTCTATTTTAATATACTTTAAAATAGAATTTATTCCTGTGATGCAAAGCTGAATTTTCAACATTACACCAGTCTTCAGTGTCACATGATCCTTCAGAAATCATTCTTATATGCTGTTTTATTATCAATGTTGGAAACAGTTGTGCTGCTTAATATTTTTTGCAACCTGTGATACTTTTTTCAGGATTCTTTGAATAAAACGTAAAAAAAAAAAACAGCATTATTTAAAATGTAAATTTTTTTGTAGTAATATAAACTACCATTTAAAAGTGTGTGGTTAATGTTTTTTTTTTTTTTTAAAGAAATTAATACTTTTATTCAGCAAGGATGTGTTAAATTGATAAAAAGTGATAGCAAAGACTTATATTGTTAGAAAAATCTATTTTGAATAAATGCTGTTTTTTAATACCTTTTTATTCATCAAAGAATTCTAAAAAAATAATCACAGGTTTCAAAAATATATATATTAGGCAGCACAACCGTTTCCAAACTTTGACAATAAAAGTAATAAATCGGCATATTAGAATGATTTCCGAAGTATCATGTGACACTGAAGACTGGAGTAATGACTGATAAAAATTAAGGTTTGCATCACAGGAATAAATTATATATTAAAATAGAAAACCATTATTTTAAACTGTTATAGTATTTCACAATATTACTGTTTTTTCTGTGCAGCCTTGTTGAGCATAAGAGACTACTTAAAAAAAAAAAAAAAAAAAAAAAAAAAAAAACATTACAAATCATACTAATCCCAAACTTTTGAACGGCAGTGTATATTTATGGCTGTCTTTATTAATTTATTTCTTCATTTTAAAATGTTAAACCATTAAGCTTTCATGTTGACAGAAAAAAAAACACAAGCAAGGCCTTAAAGCTTCTCTTTTGTTGACAACAGCCAGTTTGGGAAGATGATTGGTCCAAGTTGCATCCCAAATGCATGTTATAAGGGGCCCAAACTCAGAGCAGTGGTTTTGTGGAGCAGCATTTACTGTAAACAGAGATGCTCTGAGACTCTAGGCGCCTTTCCATTACAGATTTGCGGCAATATTTTATAAATGTTCATTAACAAATTAATCCGGAGTGACAGCATTTCCACTAACTGATGTAACGCGTCAAAGTCATGTCAACAGATTTTGGTGGGATTTTGGCTATATTTAATTGAAGGCGTATACATGCATCTTTCCAGAAGCAGCGCGGAGAGATGCTTCTGAAACTTGCGTAAGGCAGCTGGTATAAACACAAGCATTTAATAGAGTGGCAGCGATCAGCTCCGGTGGCCGTGTCAGAGCTGTAATGCGCCACAGATGTGTGCAGTGTAAATTGTCTTAGCATTAATTGCAGGGAAAGCCCCTTATACTTGAGAGTGGCCATGTATGAAGTGTTGCAGGTTATAGTACATTGAAGAGTGATCATATGACTTTTTACGTACACCATGTGACCTGTAAATAATAATAAAAAAAAAATAAATAAATTTCCATTGCAATTTTACGAAAAATTCCTTTTTCAAATTGCCTGAAAAACCACCTCATGTGAGCGTAAGAACTTTTTTTGCGATATATGGGAGTTTTTTGAATTTGACGCGTTTCCATTAGGTATAATTTCAATTTGCACAATTTGAGGGGCAATGGAAACATAACTACTGAAAACACTGGATCATGAGCTGCTCACGTGTAAAAGAGCACAGTGCTGTGTTAAAAAAAGAGCACAGTCACGCATGTATTAATTTTAACAATTAAATCACAGCTTTTCCGATTTGATAATTGCCACTAAACCATTTTTGATTAATCATGCAGCCCTACAATTTCATTGCAGTATAACATAGCATTGCATTCTCTGTGAAGGATGCTGCCTTTTAATTTGCCCAAAATGAGGCATCTTTAAATGCAGCATAATTGTATATGTTCCATTTTGGAACAGACTTTGAAACTATAACTATGATGCTTTTAAAAAGTAAGCTGCCCAAAAAGTCTGTGAATACCAGAGCCATTGTATATAATGTAACATTTCACACTCTCATTTCTTCCTTCTCTGCTTTAGACTGTTGAACATGGCTTTCCCCATCAGCCCAGTGCTCTGGGTTTCAGCCCCAGCCTGGAGCTCCTGGCCATTGGTACCAGATCAGGAGCAATCAAACTGTATCCTTCACCAAACAGAGGACATTTTTCACACTTTGGGTTATTTGATCTGTGTATAACGTAACTCTTGACTAGAATGATCACATTCCATTCCCCTGTCTCTGAATCCCGAGGGCAGAGTGACTACAATGTGATACGATGATAATGTGCTGAGATTTCCTGTAGCTCATCTCGTGGTTGTTCTAGTGGCTCAATGGTACACACCCATCATACAGGTATTTTAAAAGGCGGAACAGTTTATATTAGTGCGTAGCGGTGAGAACGCATGTCCATGTAACATTTTTTTTTCCCATACTGTTGCGTAATTTTCTTTGTTAGTCATTTACAGAAGAGGAAATAGAAATGAATAACTGTTATGTGGCCAGCATTACCTGTCTGGTATTTAATAGTTTTGGAATTTTTTTTTTTTTTTTTTTTTTTGGGGAGGGGAATTTAATGTAATTTGTGTCTCTTTTTTTTTTTTTTTTTTTTTTTTCCCCTCTTACCACAAAATAAAAAGGTGCTTGTGTAAATGGTTGCCAAATCTCTCCTTAACCAGTTCTCAGGTATGGAACTCCGGGTGTGGAGTTCATGGGACTTCATGATGAGAATGCAGCAGTTACACAGGTGCACTTCCTGCCAAACCAGGTAATACCAGGAACTTCAATCCTGATGCCTTTTGATCTCACCTGGATTTTATTTTATTTTTTATTTTTTTGGCATGTCAGTTTCCATTCCATTCAATCTTTGGGATTCGGTTTTCAGTGAATCATCAGTGGTTTTGGGCGAGGTTTTTAAAAAAAAAAAAAAAATTTACAAAAAGTTACGCACAAAGCAACTTTTTCATTATATGCATAGATTAAAAATAGGGTGGTGTATCAATGAAATATTATGCAATGGTGTGAGTTTATTTTACATAACATTAGCTGTATATATCATTTAATCAAAAAATAATGGATGAATGGATTTAAATAAAATTATACACTACCTTTTAAAAGTTTTTCAATAGTAAGATTTTTATGGTTTTAAATATTGATAATAATAATAATAATAATAATAATAATAATAAATGTTTCTTGAACTGCAAATTGGAATATTCTAATATTTCTGAAGGATCACGTGACTGGGGTAATGATGCAGAAAATTTTGCTTTGGTCACAAAAATAAATTACATTTTAAAATATATTCAAGTAGAAAACAGTTATTTTAAATAGTAAAAATATTTTTAAATTTTGCTGTTTTTGCTCTACTTTGGATCAAATAAATGCAGGCTTGGTGAGCAGAAGAGACTTTTTCAAAAAAATTAAAAACTTTTGACAGGTAGTGTAAGTAATCTGTAGCAATATACATTTTTAGATAATTCCCAATGTATTAAATACATTATATTTTCTTTTTATTTGGATAAGTTGATTTTTATTTTTATGTCTGTCTGTGTTTTTTTTTTTTTTTTTTTTTTTTTTTTTTTGTAGGTGGAGTTGGTAACATTACTGGACGACAACAGTCTGCACATGTGGACGCTTCGGGCTCATAATGGCATGTCCGAGTTGCTTGAGATTGGACGTTTCACTCTCTCTGGTCCACCTGGGTGAGTCAGGAACACACACCTACAGACTCACCTCAGTCTAATATTATCATGCTAGAAGATTTTGAACCTGCTGGGATGTTCATGCGCACACACCCAAATAATGAGACATGAGTACTGACTCACACTGACCCAGACGTGACTGATACTCACTTGTGCTCTGAATCCATACATAGATGTACACATACAGTCTGCTGACTTCAGTGATTCAAATTAGGTTTTTTGCAGCCTGTGATGTCATATCCTATTCTCCCATGAATGATTATCCATCCTAATACTTTTCTTATTATTATGCAACAAGTGACAGGACATTTTGATCTCTTGGGCTGCATCTGAAATACTGCATACTTTTTGAGTCGATTCTTCTAGTATGAATATAACCAGGTGTACTGCATTCATTGTCTCATGACCTACCAGTGTCAGTTGCGTCATTTCACTGCCATTCATAAATCCTGTCCTGTTGCATCATTTGATGGTAAAGTTTACATCAGATGTGCACTTCTTGCCAGAAATAGTAAGCCATCTTTTTCCAACTTTTTGCCTACTGTTTTATCCACCTTTTTCAACGCGGAAGTAAGCCTATGGGCGAGACTTTCCAGTTCATTAGCCACTATAGGGAAATAGCAAGAAGAATAACAACATGCAGTAATACAACAGGGGAGAATTACTAGCGCTTTCATTTTGACCCCTTGTGTTGTGATACATTGACAGTGCTCCTCCCAGTGTGACACGGGTCACGGCGGTCCTGGCACACTCATCGGGTGAGCTGCTGCTGCTGGGCACAGAAGGAGGACACGTGTTTGTTGTGGAAGTGCCAGGCTTCAGAGAGCTGGAGGAGAACAACATCAGCGTGGAGGACGTACAAACCAGGTCAGACATTATGTTGATTTGAATTATGAATTTTAGTGAAATCCAAACCAGCTGTTACAAATTCTAGCAAAATTCAAGGACCATTCTTGCATTATTATGTAATATTTTTTTTAGAAAGAACACCCAGCTGGCTTTAAAATATGGAAACTTGTTTCTGCCACTTAATAAACAATAGAAAAAGGTTGTTGCGACTTTTTATCTCACAATTCTGATTTTTTTTCTACAGAACTGTGATGCAAACTCACAATCCTGACTTTTTTTCTCAAAACTGCGTGATATAAACTTGCAATTGTGAGTTACAAGAAAAAGGTCACAATTTTGAGATATAAATTTGCAATTCTGAGAAAAAAGTCAGAATTATGAGTTTATATCATGCAATTCTGAGAAAAAAGTTGGAATATATCTCAATTCTGTAAAAGTCATAATTGCGAGTTTGTATTATGCAATTCTGAGAAAGTTATAATTTAGAGATATAAACTCACAATTCTGAGAAAAAGTCGGAATTGCGAATTTATCTCCATCTCAAGTCATAATTGCGAGCTTGTATCACGCAATTCTGAGAAAGTCCTACTTTCAAAATATAAACTCACAATTCTCAGAATAGTTCTGAGGAAAAAGTCATATTTTTGAGATATAAACTGGCAATTCTGAGAAAAAAGTCATAATTGTGAGTTTATATCTCAGTTCTGAAAAAAAGTCATAATTGCAAGTTTGTATTGCGCAATTCTGAGGAAAAGTCATGATTTCAAGATATAAACTTACAATTGTGAGGAAAAAATGTCAGAATTGTGAATTTATATCATAATTCTGAGAAAAAAAAAAGTCAGAATTGCGAGTTTGTATCACACTTCTAAGAAAAAAGTCAAAATTGCAAATTTATGTCACAATTCTTAGGAAAAAAAATTCAGAATTGTGTGCTGTCAACAATTGTGAGGAGGATGAGTCAAAACTGTGAGAGAAAAATCGCAATTACCCTTTTTTTTTTTTTTTTTTTTTTTTCCAGTGGCGGAAACGGCTTCCATATTAAAGTGATAGTTTACCAAACAATAAAATTTCTATCATGTGCTCACCCTCATGTTGTTCCAATCCTGTATGAGTTTGTTTCTTTTGTTTAACACAAAAGAAGATATTTTGAAGAATGTTGGTAACAAAACAGTTGAGGGTAACCATTGACTTCCATAATATTATATTTTTTCCGTACTGTGGAAGTTAATGGCTACCAGCGACTGTTTTGTCAACAGCGTTCTTAAAGATATCTTATTTTGTGTTTAACAGAAGAAAGAAACTCATACAGGATTGGAGCAACATAAGGGAGAGTAAATGACAGAATTTTCATTTTTGGGTGGACTATCACTTTAAATGTTGGGTTGATACATTTTAAAGAACATTTTTGTTTGAGCCTTGCGTCTTTTGCAAAATAAGGTGCAGTAAGTTGATGTTTAATCACATATGTTTCGTCACTTTGGTACATTTGAACTGTATTTTAAGGCAAGAACTTAAAATTAGCATTTTATCTTTAACCTGTGTCCTTCAGTTCTAAATGATCCCAAATCATTTTGCCTGTATACACATACAGTGTACATTCTTTAAATAGTTTCAGTGGAATGGTATTATGCAACAGTTTCACATGCCAACTGTTACAGTTACTCTTTGTGATCGCTGAACGGCTCACCGCTACCTTTTCACAGAATTCCAGAGGATTACGTTGGCCGCAGGAATCTGGAGTGTGTTGAAGCTCTGCACGAGAACCCGCTCAACCCACGGCAGGTGCTGATCGGCTACAGCCGAGGCCTGATGGTGCTGTGGGATCTGGACCGGCGGCGTCCCATCCAACACTTTCTCGGCACACAGGTACCATATACTACAGTGTTGGTATTTAAGCTCTGAACATCAAAACAAGGCTTGTAATGGTCTCTTTTTGTGTCCTCTGCAGCAACTAGAGAGTGTTTGGTGGATGGAGGACGGTGCAAACATACTCAGTTCTCATAGCGATGGAAGTTACTGCCAATGGACGGTGACCGGCGAGGATCCACAGACGGAGCCTGAGAAGCAGGAGACGCCTTATGGTGAGACCACATTACCGAAATGACTTGTTTTCGGTTGCAGCTGTAAACATGTTCCATAACATATGCTGTGCCTGAAATTGTGTACGTTTGTCTAACTTACTATATTTAAAGAAATAGTTCACCCAAAAATCATCCCAAACCTGTGAGAACACAAATTAAGATATTATTGATAAAATCTGATACGTTCAAGGCCCAGAAAGGTAGTTAGGACATTTTTAATATAGTCCAAGAGACATCAGTGGTTCAAATGTAATGCTATGATGCTACAAGAATACTTTTTGTGCACAAAGAAAATAAAAATAATGACTAATCAGCAATTTCATTCCTTCCGTGTCAGTCTTTTGACTCCTGCCTACAAAGTTTGCATCCTAATTGTCAAAAGGTGGAATAATGTTGTTGATTAATCTTTTAGTGCCTAAAATGCAGCACATTAGGTTTTGGAACAAAGCCTCTGTTATTCACATGTAAAATGTATTACTATTTTTAATAAACAATATCTCCACACAGGTGCCTTCCCCTGCAAGGCCATATCTAAAATTATACAGCTGCCATCAAAACAAGGGTGAGTATATTCTTTATTGGACAATACTGTGAGTGTTCGCTCGCTGATGCTGAGGCAGGTGTGTTTGCTTGTGGTGTCATTAACCCAGAGCGCTTCATGCTATGACTCATACCGTCTGGTTAATATTTAAACCTTCCACAGTAAGATCCTCCATCTGACTTTTCTTTTAGTGCTAATCTCTAGCCTATTTTATCATATTGTTCCTATAATTTCCTGTTGCTTTATTGTTCTTCTTCTTCAAAATATTTGAAACCACTGATTTGGAAAGTTCTGAATGACCTAAGGGAAGTTTGTCATTTAGTAAACACTTCCCTCTTCTATCCCCTCGTCCCCCAGTCCCCCATTCCTCATCTTCAGCGGAGGGATGCCGAGAGCCAGTTACGGGGACAGACACTGCATCTCCGTCATCCACAGCAAAACCCACGAGGCGCTGGACTTCACTTCACGCATTATCGACTTCTTCGTCATTCGCGAGGGAGAGAACCACAGAGGTAGAGCGAGATGCTTCCAAACACACAATTTTGCTTCCTTTACGTGGTTTCTTCCACATTTTCACCCATGTTGTTCCAAACCCATAAGACCTTTGTTTTAACTTAATTCAACAATTTTAGTCTTCGATGTGCGTTCACAAGAGTACACATGCTCTTAAATGGTCTAAATGTGTGTCTGTGCAATAGGTGAGCCAAGCGCTCTTGTGGTTTTGGTGGAGGAGGAGCTAGTTGTGGTGGATCTGCAGACTGAAGGGTGGCCTGTCATCCAGACGCC
Source organism: Labeo rohita (assembly GCF_022985175.1). Taxonomy (NCBI): domain Eukaryota; kingdom Metazoa; phylum Chordata; class Actinopteri; order Cypriniformes; family Cyprinidae; genus Labeo; species Labeo rohita. Next base: position 9,185,558 of record NC_066880.1, read on the forward strand.
CTACCTGGTGCCATTACACTGTTCAGCCATCACCTGCTCGCACCACGTCTCCTCCATCCCGCTCAAACTGTGGGAGAGAGTGCAAGCTGCAGGAGCCCAGCAGAATACACACTACTCCAGGAAGGTATGAAACTGTATATTCACACACAAATACAGAACTGCTAAGCTCAGATCACACGTAGCCCAATAAAACCATTTACCAGAAAGAGAGTTGGTTGCTGGGTTAAATGTTAACTACTGTTGGCCTGAGAACACTTCAACAACTGTGTCAAGTGTTGTCATGATGATTTGTGCTTGGCAGCACCACAGTGCACCACAGACTTAAATCACTGACCTTGATTCTATTGAGCTGTTCAATTCTTTTTGTCAATCTGTCTTTTTGTAGCCTTGGCCTATAAATGGAGGCCAGAATCTTGCCCCAGACCCTCCCCAGAGAGACCTGCTCTTGACAGGGTGAGTAGGCCTGTGTAAGCTAATGCTGTCAATCTTGGTGTGTTTTTGAATTCACTGGTTTCCAGGGTTTCCGCGGGTCCTTAAAGTCTTAAATTTAGTTGTATCAAATTTAAAACCATAAAAAGAAATTTGTGCAAGAAAAAAAATTGTGCAAGAAAGTCTTAATTATGATTTCAAGATGTGTTAAATTTTGGGGACAGAAAGACCAGAATTGCGATATGGGTTAATGTGATGATTAAACTTTAAAAGGCTATGATTTCATTGAATATGAGCGCTGCACATTTCATAGTTAGGTGCTGTGCTGCTTTGTGTACTGTTGTTACTGGAGAAACAGTGTTAAAATGTGAACTGGTGGATTGATAAGATGATAATGCATTATAAAAATCTAAACTGTAAATTGTATATATGTGATTTAATTAATATAATAAATTATTGATAATAATTAATTTAATATAATAACTAACTAATACTTTTGACAAAATAGTTTAAAGGCTGAAATGTGAAGAATATCATTTAAAACTTTTTTTGTTTTTGTGAAAACTTGTATCTGAACTGTAAATCATGTTTTTTGCGGTCATTTTACTATTTAATGTTACCATAGACATTGCCCTACCCCGCTCATATAGTATTAATTTTATGTAATTTTATTTGTGTAGGTCTTACATTTTCAGTAGCCTTTACTCAAGTCTTTAGTGAAGATGTCCTTCAGAAATCTAATACGCTGATTTGCTGCCCTGGAAACATTTCTTCTTCTTATAATTAAGCAATGTAAAAAAAAAAAAAAAAAAAAAAAAAACCTCTGTGCTGCCTAATACTTTTTTTTTTTTTTTTTTAATAAATGAGTATAATGAAATGAAATTTTCAGTTGAGAAATATTGTTAGAAGAACTATTAAGCTGTTCTTTTAGACTGTTTGTGTCTGTTTTGAGTCACTCACATCACTTCCGTAAGATAATAAAAACAGGAAAGTTCAGGTTCTTGTTCTTATTTGATATGGATTTTTTTGCAGTTACTAAAAATTCAAACCTAGTTGTTGATGAAACAACCTTGGCAACCTGTTTAAAATATGTTTGCTCTATACAGTTGGGTTTTTCCCTTCTCCTGAAAACCAGGTGAATAACAAGGAAAAATATTCAGTTAAGATGCTTTGAATGTAGGGAATGAGGAACTAATGGATTTTTACCTTTCACATTAAATATTTTGTATCAATGCTCCTTTTTACAGGCATGAAGACGGCACTGTACGTTTCTGGGATGCCTCGGGGGTCTGTCTTTTCCCCATGTACAAGCTTAGCACAGCGGGGGTCTTCCTCACGGACGCCGACCCAAATGACAACATGAATCAGGGCAGTGAAGGAGAGTGGCCTCCATTCCGCAAGGTCTGGTTTGACTGACACTTGTACAAGTATTATCACACACACTTAACTTCTGATTTTATCAGACATTTGATTTAGTGTATTTATTGTTTTTCAAAATATCAGGTGGGCTGCTTCGACCCATATAGCGACGACCCTCGACTTGGCATTCAGAAGATCCATCTGTGTAAATACAGCGGATATCTCACAGTGGCCGGAACTGCAGGACAAGTGAGTTTTAATGTGGGAGTTTAAAGGGACAGTTCACCCAAAAATGAAAATTGCTACATGATTTATTCACCCTCAAACTATCCTAGATGTATGTGACTTTATTCTTTCAGATGAATACAATTGGAGTTATATTAAAAAAATGTTCCGGCTCTTCGAAACCTTATAATGGCAGTGAATAGCTGTTGAGATTTTGAAGGTTAATAGAGTGCATCCATTCATCATAAAAAGTGCTCCACACATCTCCAGGGAGTTAATAAAGTTAATCGATGTGTTTGTGTAAGAAAAACAGCCATATTTAAAACTTATAAACCACAATCTCTAGCTTTCACTAACTGTCGTACACGTGTACACAAGACTGGTGTGTGTGGAGTACTTTTTATAATAGGCGCACTTTATTGGACTTCAGCCATTCACTGCCTTTATAAAGCTTGGAAGAGCTAGGGCATTTTTTTAAAATAATTGATTATATCAGTCTGAAAGAAGAAAGTCACATACACCTAGGATGCTTGAGGGTCAGTAAATCTTGGGGAAATTTTCTTTTTTGGGTGAACTATCCCTTTAAGAAAAGACAAAAGTTTACACATATCATTAAGTAATATTAAAATGGTACTTTTGTTCAGTTGTTACGTAAACTACATATACTCAACAAGACCGCATTTATGTGAATAAGATTCCATAAAAACAGTAATATTGTGAAATTATTACAATTTAAAATGTTATATTTAAATATACAGGTCCTTTTCAAAAAATTAGCATATTGTGATAAAGTTCATTATTTTCTGTAATGTACTGATAAACATTAGACTTTCATATATTTTAGATTCATTACACACAACTCAAGTAGTTTCAAGCCTTTTATTGTTTTAATATTGATGATTTTGGCATACAGCTCATGAAAACCCAAAATTCCTATCTCAAAACATTAGCATATCATGAAAAGGTTCTCTAAACGAGCTATTAACCTAATCATCTGAATCAACTAGTTAACTCTAAACACCTGCAAAAGATTCCTGAGGCTTTTAAAAACTCCCAGCCTGGTTCATTACTCAAAACCGCAATCATGGGTAAGACTGCCGACCTGACTGCTGTCGAGAAGGCCATCATTGACACCCTCAAGCAAGAGGGTAAGACACAGAAAGAAATTTCTGAACGAATAGGCTGTTCCCAGAGTGCTGTATCAAGGCACCTCAGTGGGAAGTCTGTGGGAAGGAAAAAGTGTGGCAGAAAACGCTGCACGACGAGAAGAGGTGACCGGACCCTGAGGAAGATTGTGGAGAAGGACCGATTCCAGACCTTGGGGGACCTGCGGAAGCAGTGGACTGAGTCTGGAGTAGAAACATCCAGAGCCACCGTGTACAGGCGTGTGCAGGAAATGGGCTACAGGTGCCGCATTCCCCAGGTCAAGCCACTTTTGAACCAGAAACAGCGGCAGAAGCGCCTGACCTGGGCTACAGAGAAGCAGCACTGGACTGTTGCTCAGTGGTCCAAAGTACTTTTTTTTCGGATGAAAGCAAATTTTGCATGTCATTTGGAAATCAAGGTGTGAGAGTCTGGAGGAAGACTGGGGAGAGGGAAATGCCAAAATGCCTGAAGTCCAGTGTCAAGTACCCACAGTCAGTGATGGTCTGGGGTGCCATGTCAGCTGCGGTCAATGCAGCTAGCTATCAGGAGATTTTGGAGCACTTCATGCTTCCATCTGCTGAAAAGCTTTATGGAGATGAAGATTTCATTTTTCAGCACGACCTGGCACCTGCTCACAGTGCCAAAACCACTGGTAAATGGTTTACTGACCATGGTATTACTGTGCTCAATTGGCCTGCCAACTCTCCTGACCTGAACCCCATAGAGAATCTGTGGGATATTGTGAAGAGAAAGTTGAGAGACGCAAGACCCAACACTCTGGATGAGCTTAAGGCCCCTATCGAAGCATCCTGGGCCTCCATAACACCTCAGCAGTGCCACAGGCTGATTGCCTCCATGCCACGCCGCATTGAAACAGTCATTTCTGCAAAAGGATTCCCGACCAAGTATTGAGTGCATAACTGAACATAATTATTTGAAGGTTGACTTTTTTTTGTATTAAAAACACTTTTCTTTTATTGGTCAGATGAAATATGCTAATTTTTTGAGATAGGAATTTTGGGTTTTCATGAGCTGTATGCCAAAATCATCAATATTAAAACAATAAAAGGCTTGAAACTACTTGAGTTGTGTGTAATGAATCTAAAATATATGAAAGTCTAATGTTTATCAGTACATTACAGAAAATAATGAACTTTATCACAATATGCTAATTTTTTGAAAAGGACCTGTATTTTGACATAGTTTATTCCTATGATCAAAGCAGAATTTTCAGCATCATTACTCCAGTCTTGAGTGCCACATGATCCTTCAAAAATAGTTGTAATATGCTGATTTGGTGCTCAAGAAGCATTTAATCAATGTTGAAAACTGCATAATATTTTTTTTTGTAATCCACAAAGGTTAAGTTTTAGAAGATTCACATTTATTTAAAATCAAAATCTTTTATGGCATTACAAATGTATCCTTGCTTACTAAATGTGTTATTAATTTCTTAAAAAAATATCTTTGAGTCCAGTGCAAGTTTGTGAAAACACTTATTGTCCATCATGGAGCTGTATCTCTATAAACATATTCTTACTTGCTTGTGCTGAAGATCTCATCTCTTTCCCAGCACACCCAGTTCTCAGACTTTTTACTGGCTGCTGATAATTAAACATGAGAGAGAACTTGACTGAAGCACTCTGATTTAGCTGATTATTAACAGTCCACTTCACATCATGTCTGCTGTTTGGAAACGAGTTGAGCTTGGTAAAAAGCCACTCTACAGGATCAGTCTCTCTCCTTTTGTCCTTTCACTGAACTACTGAAAGGTGTTAGTGCAATTATGCTGATGTACACGCAGAACAGTACCCAAAGCTCTTAAGCTGGCTACATGCTATATAAGAGCCAAAAAAAGTGCATATTCTGTTCTATAGCTCTGGTGAGAGAAAATGTTTGTACAGAAGTGAGATACTGCTGTTTTATTTTCATCTGCTCGTGTCAAAGTGTATTAAATAAAACATAAAACATTTCTCTCTTTGTCTTCCTCCCACTCAGATTCTGGTTTTGGAGCTGAACGATGAGGCTGCCGAACAGATGGTTGAAGCTACAGTGGTGGACCTGCTGCAGGGTCAGGAGGGCTTCCGCTGGAAGGGCCAGGCGCGTCTAGACGTGCGGGAGGAGCCGGTGCTGTTCCCTCCAGGCTTCCAGCCCTTCGCTCTAGTGCAGTGCCAGCCGCCCGCTGTGGTCACAGCAATCGCTCTGCATTCAGAGTGGAAATTGGTGGCCTTCGGTACCAGCCACGGCTTTGGTCTCTATGACTACCACCAGAGGAATAACATCTTAGTCAAGTGAGAATAACATTTTAAATAGCATAACAATTGTATTAGTTTAAAAGATCGATCTGTTACTATTAAAACAAGCTTTTAGGGTATCACAAATTAACATGAAGGACTGACCTGATATATAAAGCACATAAGACTAATCCTTTTTTTTTTTTTTAGCTGGTTCACGGTGATGTGAGTGACAATACATGTGATGATGTGTTCATCACAGTAGTCTAATTAAAGAAATGTTCCTTTCAAAAAGGGAAGTCTTTATTATAGCAACAGTGCTACTTTATCATGGTAAATGTGAAAAAAATATTATAAATGTGGTTAAGAAGTGGAAAAACCACTTCTAGCCTGATTCACATATCATATGATAGACTGGCTTTTCATTCAGATCATTTATTTTAAATATGCTAAAGAATAAACCATATTGTTTTATCCATATTTTTACGCGATACAATTCAAATGTAATATTTTCCACATTTATAATAATAGAAATATAATTTCTCAAATGTAAATTATTCATGTGATAGCAAAGCTTAATTTTCAGTCTTTAGTGTCACATGATCCTTCAGAAATCATTTTAATATGCTGATTTGAGGCTTAAGAAATATTTCTTATTATCAAAACAGTTGTGCTGCTTAATATTTTTGTGAAAACTATGATGCATGTTTTTCCAGGATTTATTTGAAATATTTTTTTTGTAGTATTATTGTTTACTGTCACTATTCAGCAAGGATGCATGGAAATAATCAAAAGTATGAATTTATTGTATTTATATTTTTACCCAATACAATTCAGATGTAATATTTTCCACGTTTATAATAATAGAAAAGTCATAAATATTGACCAAAACGCAGGCCAACCAAACGGTTTCTCTTTTAATGTACACTCTCAAATGTAATATATTCCTGTGATGCAAATCTGAATTTTCTATTTCTGATTATCATTGAAAACTGTTGCACTGCTTAATATTTTTGTGAAAACTATGATACATTTTTTTTGTAGTATTATTGTATTTACTGTCACTTTTATTCCGCAACGATGCATTAAAATTAACAAAAGTATGAATTTCTTTAAAAAAAAAAAAAAAAAAAAAAAAAAAAAAAGTTCTGTCATATGTATTTTAGGGTCTTTGAAATTGCAACTTTTGACTTATCCATCAATTTTAAAGAAAATGTAAATTTTACTTATATTTTTTACTCTTAGCTTTTAAAAAAGAAGCTTTTAGTCAGTCATTTCAAGCCTTTTATTTCTGAGTGCAAGTTTTTCAATTAAGCACTCAGGATTGAGATAATAAATATTAATATTAATAAATTCTATTAGTTATGTTTTTCCTGCAGACTTTGAGTATGCTAATGGTTGATTGCTGTCCATTTGCAGGTGCACTCTAAACCCCAGTGACCAGATGGCCATGGAGGGGCCACTCTCACGCGTCAAGTCCATCAAGAAGTCCCTGCGTCAGTCCTTCCGCAGGATTCGTCGCAGTCGGGTCTCCATGCGAAAACACCACACTAACAACGCAGCCAAGGTACTCATCAACTCTCTTTTTCTCTAATTCTGCAGTATTTATTTACCCAAATTAACTAAACACGAGACTAGACATTATGCATGCCGTTATTTCAGCAGCGGTTAGCATTGCATACTTCAGAGTTGTTAAAAGGGTGTTGATGGCTTGATAGTGAATATCAGGAATGTTTCTGCAGCTGCAAGAAATCAACGCCAGGCTGGAGGCCGAAGCTCTACAGGAGATGGAGCTGGCACCGGTACAGAGAAAGATTGAAGCCCGTTCCTCTGATGACTCCTTCACAGGCCTTGTCAGAACACTCTACTTCGCAGATACGTTCGTCAGTGATAGTGAGTACCACAGTGTGTCTAATCATTAAGTATTAAATATAAGGGTTATCATCAGTCTTATTCTCATTTTATACTCTCAGATTGCATGCGTGCGACAGGCAATCATCTAGTCATCTAATCATCTAATCGACTAGTGTGACCTCAATCATCTTTCTCTTCTTCTTAGGTTCTCACAGTACGCCCTCACTGTGGGCAGGAACCAATGGTGGAGCTGTTTTTGCTTACGTCCTCCGTGTCCCCTCACTGGAACGAAGGGCAGAGGAGCCGGTGGTGGCTCATGCAGGTAAAAAGAAAATTAAATGACACAAACTTTTTTTTTTTTTTTTTTTTTTTTTTTTTGAAACCCACTATATTTGTTTGTTTGTTTTTAAAGAAAGTAATACTTTTTTTATTATTAATACCCTTTATTTTAAATAAATCCTGTTCCTTTCCTATTAATCAAAGAATCCTAAAAAAAGTATCCACAAAAATATTAATCAGCACAATCAACATATCATAATGGTTTTTGAAGGATCATGTGACACTAAAGAGTGCAAATTCAGCTTTGTCATCACAGGAATAAATTTAAAAATATATAATAATAAAAATGTATTTAAAATATTATAAAATAGAAAAATGGCTATTACTTTTTTAAATAGATTAAAATAGAAAAACAGCTATTTTTCAAATTGTAAAAAGAAAGAAAGATTTAAGATTCTTGTGTAATTTGTTTTACATTTTGGTCGGTACATAATGTATCTTTTTTTTTTTTAAAGGGAACTCCGGGTATTAAGACTTTTATGGCTTAATATAACATAAATTATGTCTTTTACTGAAATGTTCAGTGGAAAACACATGAAAGATTTACGTTATTTAAAAAATCCACATCATTTTATGCTTATTTTTTACTTTTTTCGATGACGTGAAATGGTTTCACTCAGTGAGCTGCTGGCACTACGTTTCCCTGCTGGCACAACTCGGAAAATGAAATACTGATACAATGACCACAGCTGCTGAAAAAGCGTACAGTTGTTGATGGATATAAGTGTACGCTTAAATCAAATGCCATATCATCAATTTTTCGACAAACTACTTCAGTGGCTGCAATGTCATAACAAGCATCGGCATCCTGCCAGGATGGCACCTAGCGTTTCTTGTCTCTGCCGTTTGTAAGCTCTTTCAGTAGCTGTGGTCAATTAAAAGCCTCAAAGGCATCAGGGCTAAAGTGGAGAGAACAAAGACGCTGGTCTTTAGGAAGTTTTATTTGTCCACAGGCATCTTCCCATTTCTCTTCTTCCTATCGCTAGGAAAAGCAGTGAAGACTTACAGTACGCTGCTCTTGTTGCCTTTCGACTGAAAATTACAACCTTACAATGTGGCATCGTATCAGTATTATATTTGTTGCGTAAGAATAGCAACATGTAGCGCCAGAAGCTAACCAAGTGCAAACATTTGACATCATCGAAATAATGGTGCCCCCCCATAGTCCAAAATACGTATAAAACGATGTGGGTTTTTTAAATAACATAAGTCTTTCATGGGTTTCCTACTACATATTTCAGTAAGAGACATCATTTATGTTATATTAAGCCATACACATCTTCATACCTGGCTTTCCTTTTAATTTTTTTTTTCTATTATTAGTGGAAAATATTAACAAAGTATGAGTATGCATATTTTAATTGTATGAACCCCAAGGTTTTGAATGGTAGTGAACACAAAACCCATCATATAAAGTAGTCAAATGTTTACATAAACAGTTCGTCTCTAAAAAGTGCTTCTCCGTTACCAGCTAAAGAGATTCAGTTGATGCATCGTGCTCCAGTCGTTGGATTGGTGGTCTTGGATGGCAAGGGTGCCCCTCTGCCCGAGCCCCTTGAGGTGGCCCACGATTTGGCGCGCAGTCCTGAAATGCACGGTTCTCACCATCTGTTGGTTGTGTCAGAGGAGCAATTTAAGGTGAGATTTTACACCGCACAAATTATTTCTTTTCAGCATGCCAAAGTAGATTGTGTCTCACCATATTTGTGTGTACACAGCTGTTTACACTGCCTAAAGTTAGCAGTAAGTCAAAGCTGAAGCTGACAGCGGTCGACGGCTCTCGCGTACGCCGTGTCGGCGTGGCTTGGTTTGGCTCTCGGACCGACGAACAGCTGGAGAGCAGCCTGGTGGTGCTGACCAATCAGGGTGAGCTACATGTCATCTCTCTGCCCTCCATCAAAATGATGGTCCACTATCCTTGCATACGAAGAGAAGACGTCAGTGGAATCGCATCCTGTGTGTTCACCAAATATGGCCAAGGTAGGAAACGCTTTTACACACAGTGCATTTACTCAGGTAAAAGCATGAATCTCCTCTGAAACGGTTTTGTTTGGCCATCTTTTAGGGTTCTACCTGATGTCTCCATCTGAGTTTGAACGGTTTTCTCTCTCCACTCGCTGGGTGGTGGAACCACGCTGTCTGGTTGAGGCTCCCCTCCAGATGAGGCCTAAGAACCCATCAAGTCCCATTCACAAGGACCAGCAGGATGGAGTCCCTACTGAACACAGGTGTGTGTGTATTTGTGTAATAGTTTAGAATCCATGATTCCTTTCCTTGCCAAAAGTGATTTATATTGTTGTTTGTTTGTTCTGTTTTTCTAGAAATTTCAAAAGGGAGAGTGAAGGATATGGTGAGATTCAGTGGGCTTTTTCTAGATCTGTGTGAATTGTGCAAACTAAGCATCCAATACTAAAAAAAATGCATGTTCTTAGTGCTTTGTTGAATGCTTCCCTATGTTATTCCCAAAAGTCACTCATACAGAAGACTTTACAATCCGTAATTGATGAAACAGTGCCACATTAATACTTTTCTAATACATTTCTGCTGTAAAGAAATGGACAAATATTAAAGATTAAGTGAACATTTGAATTAAATGTTGTTTAACCAATATTAAACAAGGATTAGGTTGCACTGAAAAGTGTAAAATAATGGAAAAAAGTACTTTATTTGAACAAATTATTATTGCCTCATTGCTAATGTGTATTTTAAGTACTTTTAAAGGCAATTGTTTGCTTAGATCTATTTTTATTACCACAAAAAAGTATATATATAAAGAGAATACTATAATAATCAGATTCAATTAATCGTCAAAATAATCAACTGATTACCAAAATAATTGCTAGTGACAGCTTTAATTAATATTAATTCATATATTAATTTGGGGATACTTGTTTTACACATGCTTGTGGCCAAGTGTTGTTATTGTTAACTAAAACTTAAAAGTATATTTGGTTAATTGAAATAAATTACAAATTAAAAATGAAAAAAAAAAAAAAGTACTGAAATGACTACAATTAAAAATGAAAATAAACTAAATTAAAAAATGAATAATAATTATATTCATGAAACAAAATGACTAAAAAATAATTTAAATTTGAATTAAAATGATGGCACAAAACATTAAAGTAAAAACTAATTCAAAATATTAATGAACACTATTATAGTACATAAACTAAACAGTAAAACATTTAAAAAGTGAAACAAATTACTAAAAATTAAATGAAAACAAAATATTAAAATTAACTGTCAAACGGTTGCAATTGCAATTAATCACATCCAAAATAAGTTTTTGTTTACATAATGTATGTAATCTATGTAATCTATATATATATATATATATATATATATATATATATATATATATATATATGTGTATATATATATATATATATATGTGTGTATATGTATATGTGTGTATATATAAGTATACACACATACAGTATATATTTTGAAAATTTTACATGTATTTTTATTCCTGCAATTAATATTATATATAAATATATTAAATATATAAACATATATTTTTCTTATATATTTATGCATGTGTGTGTATTTATATATAGATAATAAATATATACAGTACACACAAATATATTATGTAAACAAAAATGTTTATTTTCGATGGGATTAATCATTTGACAGCGCTAAAAATCTCAATTTAAAATATTAATAAATACTATTCTAGTCTATAAATAAAACTAAAATAATACTGCAGTGGCTTGCTAGTTGCATCAATTATGAATTGTATTCATAACTCCCCCTCAGAGTGTTTGCAAGCTTTCGCCTGACTGATCAATGTGCTTGTGTGTTCCAGAGAATTCTGCTAGACAAGTAATGGAGCATGCTTTGCTCAACGATGAGAGTGAGTACATAAGGATCAGCAGTTAGATAAGATATTACGAAGTAGTTCAGAAGAGCAGTAGAGCAGTTTCAGTTTGTTTATCTCTGCTTGCTGTGTATGTGACATGCAGATGACATGCAAATGGCTTAAAACAATCTAAACATGCTGTGTTTTCAGTAATCGTGGCCTGGTCTGTGCAGTCATGTGTGTGCATGATCTGTAACACTTCCATTTGCCTGCACAATAAAACTGTTCATGTTCATATTAATATGTAAAGAACTACATGCAGTTCCTTTGAGGACGGTGTTTGCTGGATTAGTTTTATAGCGTTTTGGTCATTTGCAGGGAAGTCTTTGAGTATTTGTTTGATTCACATCTTGCTCTAACACAGGAGTGCTTCAGGAGATCCAGAAGTCTCTAGAAGGAGATCAAACGTAAGAAGGTTTAATATAGATCTTATTACTGTATTAATATGCATTAATACGCATACGGTTTGAATAATCTGCCAACTGTTTGTTTAAAGGACGTTCCTAGAAAACAATCTGAAGACTAAGCCAAAAGCAGGCAACGTGCTGAGCAATGGAGGTAATTATTTTCTGTTCCTAATTAGCATAAATTATGTATTATAATGGCAATATTATTGCCTTCAAAAGAAGGGAATTTTTCATCAGTGTTTTTAAATGCAGATCTTCCTGTACGTCTTCCAGTGCAGTGGTGTTATATAAGCACTCCAAATGTTTTAAGGTGCTGAGTGCTGTTCACTTGGTTCAGGTGGTTGCATATTGTGCATAATAAGTGTTTTCTTGCTTTCTGCTGTGTCCACAGACTGAGCCTTTTATTCCCAGTGCCTGAACGATTCTGGATGCGCTCTTCATTCCAGACTTGCTTACGATCTGAACACTACTGCTAGTACCACTACTGAACCATGAGAAAGCCTTGCCCTGGAGAGAGAAACCTCCCACTCAAGAGCTTTTACACCCAGAGAGAGGAGAGCGAGGGACCACCACCTGTGCCTGCTAAGACCAAACACTGTATCTCCACTAAAATCCATTACATGCTGACCAACCGCCGTTCACACCACCAGCGTCTGCGTCCACGCGATTCACTGCAGCAACCCGAGCAAAAGCAGTGGCATTTGAAAGACTGGCCATTGAGACCATTTTGTTTTTAACTTAATTTTAAATGCATGATTTTTCTTTTATACCAGATTGAAGTCCTCAGATTTTCCATAGATGGTGTATAATACCTGGATAAAGACGTCATTAGAGCTGTTGCTGACGAATTAGGGTAGGACGACAAGGCAACGTTAGCACTAGATGCTAATAAACCACATCCACATTTAAAACCCTATCGAGTATTCCACAAGAAGTAGTGTTGCCTTTCCCCGTCCACGCCAATGAGAACAGTGGCTAGATAAAAGTTCTTATAGGTACTTGTACACTACTGTGTAGTTCATATGCTGTAGTTTCTAGGGTGTACAGCTTTCTGAGGGGCTAGGTTTTTATTTTCTGTTGTTTTTTTTAATGTAAAACTTTGTTATGCCAATAATGAATGATGTAATTTAGGAATGTAATTTTAAAATATTGTAGTCAAATGTTTTAATATATGTGTATATGAAAATCCGTACCTGTTTTGACGCTGGGTTTCTTTTACGGAGGGCTGTATTTTCTGATCTAAGGAAATATTTTGGTACTGTCTCCTGAAATGCTTTTAGTGTTTTCTTTGGGGGGAGTCTAGAATATATTTTTGTAGAAACATGATTATGTATGAGAACACTAATTATTATGCTTTGTAACTTCACACTACAGTCTTCTCAGTAAAACTTTTTCACACAAACAGTCTTATTTGTCATTTTTGCATTTTTGAAGAATGTTATTTAGTTAAAGCCAGTTGTTTTTGCACTTAATCTGACTTTGTAGCATCTCATTTTTCCTTATTGAAATGTAAATTGTGCATTTTAGAATAATAACAGCAATCCTCTTTTTAGGACAAAGGAATATTGATATGGACCGACTAATGTGATGTAGGTTGTGCAAAATTGTGATAAAATTGACCAAATATATATATATATATATATATATATATTGGGCAAAGTGTATGTACTTAAAACAGGGTAACAATATGAATATTCACAGAGCTGAAACAAACGAAATTTGAAATAGAGGGAAATAGTGACTTTCGTCACAATTTGGTCAGTTACCCGGATGCGCGGCCATACTCGGATGTAAACAACAGCATGGATTGCACGGTTAATTAACTACGTTGTTCTGCTAATTTATGCTGTCTAACCCACGGAAAAAACTGGTGGAAGCTGTTAAATCACAAAGAAGGACTTAGTAAGCAAGAAAAGGGCGCAATATTTTGACAAACTAAAGTAAATAGGTAGTAAAGATACGAGCAGGTACGAGGAAAGGTACGAGCAGTATTAATTAAGATATTAATCTAATATTTCACCTTACCTGACCGGAAATAGTGAGAACACGAATGTTGTCATGGTTTTTGCTCTGGAAATCCTGGTTCAGTTTGGTCAACCACAAACTCTGCCTGTTCCTCAGTTTTTTGCACTCTTCTGCTTGGTTCCTTATAACTTTTGTCAGTCTATAGTAAGTTACTCCAAATGTTTTGTCCCGGTCCAACCGATTAGTACAGCCCAAAACATGACAATAATTGACCATTTTAAGCAGCAATATTTAGCAAAATATGCGAGTTTGGATCGGTTCAGTGGCATTGCTTACGTTCAGTACCCAAATATGGCCGATTGATAAGACTTGCTGAAAACACTACACCTACTACTGTCTTTGGGTTCATGTTTATGATTGCATTGTAAGTTCGAAAGATGCCTAAAAATTCCTTAACCCAGCATGTTGAGCAATTATTGTAAACATAAACAAGATGACGTGTATTTATATTTGAAAAATGTAAAATTATATTAAGTAGTGATTAAGTTCCTTTGGTTTGGTTCGGAATGTCAGTTTTTTTTCAAAGAGAGAAGGGGTGAAAGATTTATAAACGTGAACATGACTGGTTATCTTTTTTTTCTAAGCAAACCACAACTGTACCTCTGTCAAATCAATTTATGGCTGCTTATAAAGGTTGTAGCTTTTGAAAACATTTGACAAGGAAACTCCCTTTGGTCAGATCAGCTGTCATACACACTTAGCCAAGAGTTTTGATCATCTATTATTGAGAGATGCTTTGTTCCCTAATCGCAGTAGCTCAAATGTTTGCCTGATATTGGACACCATCTCTTGAAGAATCCTGGAGATTAGACTTTACACCATTGTGTCACACAGCACAAGCAGGAAAATTTAAGTAAATAAGGAAATGACATTATTATAATGGATCTATCTATCTATCTGTCTGTCTGTCTGTCTATCCATCTATCTATTTTTTGTCTGATTTTTATTTTTTAACATATTTGGGGGGGGGAATAGACCACCACTGTGGAAACTTAAATATTTAATAATTATAAAAGACCTTGCACTTTATCCATACAGATGCACTTTACTCTGTTTTTAATATAAAATTTTCAGCATTTGATTTCATCCTGATACATAGGTTGTTGTTTATCTTGTGTTATTAAAAATGTTTATTTTCTCTTTTTTGTCACTTTTTTTTTTATCCAAAATTCTAATATAGATCTTTTTTTGTGATGGAGAGAGTAAACAATAGCAGACTTTTCTGAAAAGTTTTGTAAGGAATGTCTTCTGGAATTTCTTTGCAAGCATGTGAGCATCTGTCAGTGTCTTTCTCCTGCTCTCTCATGTATCAACACCTTTTGTCACCCCTGCAGTGAAGCCTCTCACCTTTCCACCGTCTGTTCAGCAGCTGCCGATATGAATGGGTGCATAACTATATGGTGTGCCATCAAATAAATTATTCACAAGAGCTCTTGAATGCCTGTGCATGCTTGTGAGTATGTGTGTGTTTGTGTCAGAGAGACTGTGTAGGTGTTTGAGTCTGGTCACAGGATCAATCCAATGGAGTGTTTGGGACTAGCAGAAATAATCTCGAGACCCCCTCAGTGCCTTGGATGTACCTGAGAAGACGGGTGAGTCATTCATTGTTACACGTCTGTAGTGCAGTTTTTGCAAATATGTTAGAATTTCTTCTGGAAAAAGACGCAGATGTATAATTTAGACAGTATTTGAGTACTTGTGTGTATTATGTTAAATCTCTTATTTAACGGTGCTTGATCTGTCTATATCTAAAGTCAGATCTCTGATCCAACCGACATTATTGAGAGTGATGAGCTAAATGCCTGAAACCCAGTCCTAATGGTGACCATTAGATCAGGTACACCTTGCACTTTAGTTGAAAGACATGACATATGATCACTACCCATGGTAGTTTAGGCTGCTGATATGCATCAGTTTCACTAGACCTGCACAAAGGTTAAAAATTAGTGAAAGTTTTGCAGATAGAATGATTTGTATTGCATAATTGATACATCTTTTGTGGTCTTCTAATCTTTGAAGATGTTTTATTATTCTTAGGCCATCAAAGAAATGTCCTGACATTGGAGGAACAATTAGAAACAGGACCTACGAGGTTATTTTGACCAAGAATCATGCCTCCAGCCAAATCCCCTAATAGGGCTAGAGGAGGCAAGCAGAAAGCAGTGACAGGAAAGACAGACAAAAAAGAACCAGTTCCATCCAAAAAAGGAGCAAAGACTGAATCTCAAATACTCTCAAATAATAATGAAAGTGGGAAAGGAAAAGGCGGTAAATTTGTAAAGAAGGAAGAGGCAGCTGGGAAAGGGATAAACAAAAAAGATGAGGAGAAGAAAACTGTGAATAGTGAGCAAACCGAGGAACCACAAGAGGAAGAGATAGAGACCTCCAGGCAAATAGCCAAAGCACGAAAGCAAAATGGCAAAGTCTTACCTGCTAAGGTGACTAATGGCAATACGGGTAGAGGGAGAGCTGGGAAAGCTGTCAAATCAAAACCTGACCAGAAGAAAAATCCAACCAAAACTCCTGCAAAAGTTGCGAGAAGGAGAGGTGCGAAAGTAGTAGATACAGAATCGGAGAGCGAGAAAGCAGAGAGCTCAGAACAAGAGAGTGATAAAGAAGAACGAAAGGATGACAAGAAGGAGGGGTCAGATTGCGTGGAGGACACAGCTGAGACAGACGCAAGTGTATTAAGTGGTGAAGAAGAACTGTCAGATGTAGGCAAAAAAACAGAAAGGGAGGAAGAAGATGATGTAGGCCAAAAAACCGAAGGCGAGGAAGAAGAAGAGAAGAAGAAAAGTGAGACCGAGGACAATCCTGATGTGCCTTCTGAAAGTGGCATCAAAGAAGAACCTGAGAAGGAACCTGTTAGCAGTGCAGAAGAAGTAGACTCTGAGGAGGTGCTGAGCGATACAGGGCAAAAGAGCACACCC
The DNA here is from genome assembly GCF_022985175.1 of Labeo rohita. Classification (NCBI taxonomy): domain Eukaryota; kingdom Metazoa; phylum Chordata; class Actinopteri; order Cypriniformes; family Cyprinidae; genus Labeo; species Labeo rohita. The sequence goes on from NC_066880.1 coordinate 9,202,374, forward strand.
CGTTTGTCAAAGAAACCAGCACCGCTAAACCTGACAGTTCACCTCCAAGGGCAGAAAAAGATGTTAAAATCCAAGATACTACAAAAGAAGGGAACTTCTAGAGAAGAAGAGCCTAAAGATGATTCTGGGCCCTCAAAAGGAGTCCATATTAAAGGAATGGCTCTCTCGAAAGGTGGCGCTGCGAAAGGTAAGTCTCAAATTCTACAACTGGCAAGTAAAACAAAGGCAATGGAAGGTAATCAGCAGGCTCAAGATCAGGCAGCAAGCTCAACAAAAGGCCCGAAAGGTTTGCTAAACAGACCGTCTCGTATGCTGTTTTCAATGAAAGGCAAAGGAAAAGATGATAAAAGCAAGAACGGCAAAGAGCAACCTCCTAAAGATACTGTAGATGTTGTCGAAGAGCCAAATCAAGAGTTATGTGAGAAAATAGTGGCGGACGCAGTTGAGCCTGAACCTGAAGAAGAGATGCCCTCAAAGTCAACAGAGCGCTTATTAGCCCGGAAAAGAGGCATGACGACATTGCGTCGTGTCTCAGGATGGATTCAAAAGAAGATGCCGAAGGGCATCCACGTTCGTAGAAAATTATCAGCGGTCACTCAAGCGATTGGGATCTCAAAATGGCTCCCTGCTTTGGTAGTGAAGAAGAGGAACAGCAGCACCAAGTCCAAGAAGAGTCTTATCCGACAAAAGATGGTTATGAAAATGGCAAAATCAAAGAAGGAAATATCAACCTCAAAGGATTCCAAGACGGATGAGGATACTACAGTTCATGACTCTGATGAACCTTGTTCATCTCCACAGGAAGTGGAGGAAAAGGCCAATTCAGGAGATGCTAAATATGCAATTGTTTTCCCGAGGATGAACAAAATTGGCAAGGCTAATGAAGCCACCATTCCATCTACGAGCACCAGCACAGAAAATGCAGGCACAACAGAGCGTAAACCACCAAAGCCTGGTGCTCGCCTGGTTCTTCCAGTCAAGCCAGACCTTAGCCTACTAAAGTCCATTAAGAAAAACACTCAGGAGAGTAAAAGTGATAAGAATGGTAGCCCAAACTCTCAAGTGATTGAGGAGCAGCCTGAGGTTAAAGCAGACAAGAAAGAGCCAACATCAGGCATCAAAGAAGGTACAAGTATACTACAAGCCGCGAAGGGAAAACTTGGGGGATCACAAGTGAACATCACCAAGTTGTCTATATCTAAACCTTTGCTGAATGGTATAAGTTCAGGACAGAGCAGAGAAGTGGAGAGAAACCTAAGGAATACGGATGTACCAGCAGAACCTGAGACATGGAGGAATGTAGCCATGCAGCCTTCTTATGAAGAAGATGCAGACCGAGAAGTGGCAGAACTGATGGGTGAGGGTCTTTTGCCCTCCGATGTGGACCTACACTGGGCTCAGACTCAACAAATGAGTGGTGATCCTCAAGACTGGCTACGTTCAGAAAACCTTCTGCCCCATCAAACGGTGGAGAAGCTTACCAAATGGACGGTGTATCAAGATGATGAACATCCCCACATCATTCCAGTCCATAATGGCAGGGGCCCATGGGAATCTGAAGATCCAACCCAAAATATGCTAGAGGAGAGACTTAACAGCACACAGGTACGACATATGTTGAACTCTTGTAATTACCCAAATGTGACCCTGGACCACAAAACCAGCCATAAGGGTCCATTTTTTAAAATTGAGATTTATGTATTGGTTTGTTAGGATAGGACAATATTTGGCCGAGATACAGCTATTTGAAAATTTGGAATCTGAGGGTGCAAAAAATCTAAATATTAAGAAAAATTTACAAAATATCTTCATGGAACATGATCTTTACTCAATATCTTAATGATTTTTGGCATAAAAGAAAAAATTGATAATTTTGACCCATAAAATGTATTGTTGGCTGTTGCTACAAAGATACCCGTGCTACTCAAGTTTTGTGGTCCAGGGTCACAAATAACTGTACTGACATCTACAATGCTTATTGTTTGATTCGAAGCAGGAAGCTCTGAAATAGTGTAGGTGTTATCCACATCTGCCCATTGGGGGCTCTCAGTGACAGTTCTGCTCTGCTTCCTTTACTTTGTGCCTCAGGTAATGATGCCAGGAAGCAGCCAAGCTGTGGAGGTGGATGAGGTGGAAGATTTGGCACAGCTGGAGTGAGTCATCGCAGCCATCACCTGATGTGCACTTCCTTATGTAGACTGTCTATGCAAAAAAAGCCATACTAGGAAAAATTAATTATATGAACAAGGCATTAATTAGCACATTAGATAGCATGCTGTGTTTATTTGAATTGTTTTAAAACATGACAACTTTAACCAAAGTGCACATCTTTATTCCAGAGAGGTGTGTGAAAGTTCCGTTCTGCTGAATTTGAAGAAGCGGTTTCATCGAGATTCAATTTATGTATGCATTCCCTTTTCCAGACAATCAAATATGTTCTTTCTTTTTCACATCCGGTTGTTGTTTTTTTTACTTTATTAAAACTGTTTATTAAAACCAACAGACATATATTGGCGATATGCTCCTGTCCATCAACCCCTTCAAGCCTCTCAGCATCTACACTGAGGATCTGAGACAGCAGTACCAGGGTAAAGAGAAGCACAATAATCCACCGTGAGTGCTTTCGCTTATCTTTATGCAGTGTTTGGTTGTAGATGCTTTTTGTTTTTATTTTTTGCCATATTAGCAGTAAGCAAATAATGTGTTTTTTTATTTGAGTTTAACAGTCATATTAAAAGGCAGATTTTTATTGTCCCTGTAGCCATATATATGCCATAGCAGATGCTGCCTTTTGCCAATCTCAGAATACCACCCAGGAGCACTGCATCATCATAAAGTGAGGAGGATTATAGGTTCAGTTGAGGTCAGAAGTTTATATACACCTTGCAGAATCTGCAAAATGTTAATTATTTTATCAAAATAAGAGGGATTATAAGTTCAAAAGTTTACATACGCTTGATTCTTAATACTGGGTTGTTATCTGAATGATCCACAATTGTGTTTTTTTTTTTTTGTTTAGTGATAGTTGTTCATGAGTCCCTTGTTTGTCCTGAACAGTTCAACTGCCCGCTGTTCTTCAGAAAAATCCTTCATGTCGCACAAATTATTTGTTTTTTCCCCGTTTTTGTGTATTTGAACCCTTTTCAACAATGACTGAATGATTTTGATATCCATCTTTTTGCACTGAGGACAACTGAGAGACTCGTATGTAACTATTACAGAAGGTTCAAATGCTCACTGATGCTCCCGAAGGAAAAACGATGCATTAAGAAGTGGGGGTGAAAACTTTGAACAGATGAAGTGTAGCTACTTTTTCTTTTTTTTTTTTTAGGCAATTTCTTTTGCCTAAATATCTTATTTTTGTCATTTAGTACTGCCCTTCAGAGGCTACAGAAGATACTTATGTTTCCCAGAAGACAAAATAAGTTCAATTTACCCTAAAAGTTTTTACCCTCGGCTCTTAATGCATCGTTTTTCCTTCTGGAGCATCAATGAGCATTTGAACCTTTCTGTAATAGTTGAGCAGTCGCTCAGTTGTCCTAAAAAGATGGATCTTAAAATCATAGTCATTGTTGAAAAAGGTTCAAATACACAAAAATGCTGAAAAACCAAAGAATTTGTGGGACCTGAAGGATTTTTCTGAAGAACAGCAGGCAGTTTAACTGTTCAGGACAAACAAGGGACTCATGAACAACTATCATTAAACAAAAAAACACAGCTGTGGATTACAACTATTATTTTCTCTTGTGGACTATATGTAAACGTCTTTTAAGCAAAATATTCAGGACAGTACTAAATAAAAAATAACATGCATTTTGTATCATCACTCTTATTTTGGTAAAATAATTAACATTATGCAGATTCTGCAAACTTTTGACCTCAACTGTACATATGCATATACAATGACTGTACATGATGTATGTATATACATATTCCTGCTGTATATTGTAAATTTAAAAGAATGTGAATGTCCCAACAGTGGACAAAGTGGATCAGGCAAGACAGAAGCTGCCAAGCTCATTGTCCATTACCTAAGTTCCATGTATCAGGGCAGAAATGATAAATTACGTCAGGTAAATCAATTTATCAATACATATGGAAAATTAAGACAGAATCACACAACTATATTTAAACAAAGATTATCTCCCTCTCATCAGCCAATGGATGTTTTACCCATTCTTGAGAGCTTTGGTAATGCCAAAACCATACTGAACAACAACTCTAGCCGGTTTGGAAAGTACCTGCACATCCACATATGCCAGTAAGTGTACTGCATGTTGTCTGTTTGATTTAGGGGCAGAGAGCATTCCATGAGATATAATCTCCCTTTATTTTTTTCAGTGGTGTTGTTGTCGGGACGTCTTTGTCAAAATATCTTCTTGAAAAATCAAGAATTGTCTTCCAGGTTAGACGTTTATTCATTAGCTTGCACTTTAGTACACCTGCAAGGAATTGAATGAAACTGTGTTTCTTTAGGCTAAGGAGGAGAGAAACTACCATGTGTTTTATGAACTGTTGGCTGGAATGAATGATTGGGACAAGCAGGATCTTTACCTGCAAGTAGCTGAAACTTACTTCTACCTCAACCAGGTAAACGAAGATCCCCTTAAAAGTGTATTAGGTAATGATAGTTGTCTAATATTTCTATTTAAATGCTTTAAGGGCAGGGCTTGTGAGCTACAAGGGAAGAATGACAAGCAAGACTTCCTGCTTTTAGTCCACTGCTTAGAGACCATTGGTTTACATGCAGATCAGCTTGCAAACATATGGGCCATTCTGTCATCGATCCTGCAGCTGGGCAACATTTGCTTCAGCTCTTATGAGGTGTGGATGCCTGGATTACCCTTTATAAGGACAGCTTTTATCAGCTTTTTATCATTTTTTAGCTTTTATCATTCTTAAAATGTGTATTCAATAAGCTGTGTGTTTGTCCCCTCACAAAATTAGAGTGACTCGTTTGAGGTCGCCCGTATTTTTAGTGAAGCCGAAGCTCGGAGAGTGGGAAACCTCTTGCAGGTGTCTGCCGAGGCGTTACAGACGGTCATTACGCACCGGGTGACTGTGAGCAACTCATACACACTCTCACCCAAATGCACATTAATTTCTTCCCATGCCCTAAGAATTAAATGAATATTTTGGGTTCAGTACAACTTAAACTGAGTTGTTTTCAACATGTTTCTGGGGCATTGATCATGTGAAACTGAAAAATGGAGAAATGTCTACTGAAAATTCATCATTGGCATCACAGGAATAAATTGCATTTTAAAATATATTAAAAATAAAACAGATATTTTAAATTGTAAAAAAAAAAAATCTCAATATTACTGTTTTACTGTCTTATTTGTTATTTGCAGCTTTGGAGAGCATAAGAGACAAAAACATTTAAAAATCTTACCAACCTTAACATTTTTAACAGTGCTTTTGTAAATTATAAGCTTCACATTTATGCCACAATATATTATTAACCAAGAATATTACTTCATTTGTTTCCACAGGAAACAACTTATGATAGGATCTACTGCCCTCTATCTGTGGAAAGTGCCATTGAATCCAGGTTAGACAAATGTTATTGAAATGATTGGATTCTGTAATGCATTACTTATTTTGACCCATAATATAGCTGATGAAGATTAGATACTGACAGACTGCTCTTGAATCAGAGATGCCATTGCCAAGATGCTATACTCTGTGCTGTTTGACTGGATTCTCGAACGCATCAATGAATGGTTGATCCCGACAGAGATGGACAGCACTGTTGGAATTGTGGATATATACGGCTTTGAGGTATCCTGTCCCTCATTATGACTTTAAAGTGACAGTTTTGCTGTTAAATGTCTTGTTGATTGTCTTTTTTACATGTATAGCTGAATCATATGTGCATAGTGCCACTGAATTCCTACTTGTTAAGCCTGTTTAAATATAGTAAGCCTCTTATGAAGTCTGTGGGAGAGAACTGAACAAATGTGCATTACAGGACCTGAGTGTGAACAGTTTTGAGCAGCTGTGCATAAACTTTGCCAACGAGCAGCTGCAACAGTTTGTGAACAAAGCCCTGGTTGCCCAAGAGCAGGTCAGTGTGTGTCCTCAGCAGTCATATTTCTCAGGTTTTTTCAACTTCAGAGGCCAGTTATGAAAATATTAGTACCCTAAGGAGTCTCTGCCAGTTGGACTTGAAGGACACATGTTTTAATATATATCTACCCATTCCAGTTGAGATATCAGACTATAAATAAGGCTTCTTAGATGTTTTCTTGCCCTGGAAATAATACTTTAGGGGACTGAAAAAATAAATAAAACATGGCTATGTGTGATTTTATTAGGAGGAATACAGTGCAGAGCAAATCCAGTGGTATCCGATAATTTTGGAAGACTCTAATGGCTGTCTGGATCTCATCTCAGCACGGCCGTACGGGATTCTTCGCATCCTGGACGACCAGACTTGCCTTCCTCAAGTAACTTCACATTTTTAGCTTCATTCCAGGCATTTTAGTAATCTAAAGTCAGTATCCATTTGAATAATCTTATACTATAGCTTAATGACGGGTTTAGATGTTTTCTTCTACTTCTACACTACCAGTCAAAAGTTTTTGAACAGTAAGATTTTTAATGTTTTTTAAAGAATTCTCTTCTGTTCACCAAGCCTGCATTTATTTGATCCAAAATACAGCAAAAGCTGTAATGTGAAATATTTTTACTATTTAAAAACTGCTTTCTGTTTGAATATATTTTGAAATGTAATTTATTCCTGTGATAAAAGCTAAATTATCAGCATCATTACACCAGTCTTCAGTGTCACATGATCCTTCAGAAATCATTTTAATATGCTGATTTGTTGTTCAAGAAACATTTTCTTTCATATTTAAAACCGTTGAGTAATTTTTTTCAGGGTTCTTTAATGAATACAAAGATCTAAACATCCACATTTATCTTAAATAAAAAGTTTTTGTAATATTATACACTATACCATTGAAAAGTTGGAGTCAGTATTTTTTTTTTTTTCTTTTGTAAAAAAAAAATATAGAAATTAATACTTTTATTTAGCAAGGATGCTTCTGAATTAATCAAAAGTGATTATAAAGACATTTATAATGTTACAAAAGATTTATATTTCATATAAATGCAGTTCTTCTTACATTTCTATACATCAGAAAAAATCTTCTGAGCTCTTTTCAACATAATAATAATAATAAAAAATGTTTCTAAACATCAGATCAGAGTATTAGAATAATTTCTGAAGGATCATGTGACTGGAGTAATGATCTAAAATTCAGCTTTGAAATCACAGAAATAAATTATATTTTAAAATATATTCAAATAGAAAACAGTTATTTTAAACAGTAAAAATATTTCAAATTTTTACTGTTTTTGCTTTACTTCAGATTAAATAAATGCAGGCTTGGTGCGCAAAAGAGACTTCTTTAAAAAACATTAAAATCTTACTGTTCAGAAACTTTTGACTGGTAGTGTGTGTGTCTAACGAGATGTTTAAATATTATAAAACTTGAAATTCCACCAAAATAACTCAATGTTGATTCAAATGCAAATTATATATACTACAATGGATTTATGGGCCGCCTTTGTCTTTTTTTTTGCCTTTCTCTTTTCTTTGGCTCTGTCCCTTTTTTGTCCCAGGCTACAGACCACACATTCTTGCAGAAATGTCACTATCACCATGGCAACAGTCCCTACTACACCAAGCCCAAAATTCCCCTGCCAGTGTTCACAATATATCACTATGCAGGGGCTGTCACGTACCAGGCAAGCCTGATCTAAGCATCCACAAAATGTTTTATTCATGCAAAATGATTGTTCCAACAGTTCACCCAAGAATCTTTCATTGCTAAAATACTTTTTGGTTAATTTTTGGCTATTTTTTTTCCTCACCAGGTCCACAACTTTTTAAATAAAAATCACGATCAGTTTCGCCCAGAAGTATTAGAGCTTTTTGCCCGCAGTCGTTTACAGGTAAATTCATCTCAGTTGTGTTAATGGAAGCTCACGTCACACTGTCTTCAGTGATTTGTGATGTCTCAAGATTGCAAAGAAACACAATAATGTGTCTACTATTATATATTCATGAGACTGTCAACACACCCAGACAAAACAAAAGAGTTAGCAACAACCCATATCATTTATGCAAGCTTTAGGTCTCATTAAGCTTTAAAGCACCAATGTTTGGTAACAAAAACCTGTAAGAAGTAATTGGAGTGTGTTTTCTTGTCTGTGTAGATGGTGTCGGGTCTCTTCCGGAAGGTTCAGGAGCGTTACGTCCAACAGAAAGAGCTGGGAAGAGCAAGGGGTTACCGAAACCAGACGTCAACTGTAGCTGCTCATTTCCAGCAGTCACTTACAGAGCTCACCACTCGTTTGGAGAGGTCAACAATGTCACAATTATTTATTCTGCTGCTTTGTATTTTATGCACAGTGATAATGGTCCGATGTGAGAATATGTAAAGATAATTTAATTCTTTTTTTAGGTGTAAAACTACATTTATACGATGCTTTAAGCCAAACTATGTTAAGGTAATTGCAGCTGACACTATGTGTAATTTACATATAATCTCTCTGTGAACCGTTTAGAGTAAGCAAGCACAAATCTATTGGTGGAGCTCAGTTTGGTGTTTCTATGTGGTTTCAGCTTCCAGGCATATTTGATGTTGACTACATAACCACACAGCTAAGGCATGGAGGGATACTGGAGACCATTCACATACGAAAAGAAGGATTTCCTATTCGCCTCCCTTTTGCGCTGTTCATGGAGAGGTAACACACTATAGCAGAAAGTGGGACAACCAAATACATAATTAGTGGTATAGCAATCATACATACACTACCGGTCAAAACATTTTGAACAGTAAGTTTTTTTAAAGAAGTCTCTTCTGCTCACCAAGCCTGCATGAAAATCTACAATTTTGAAATATTTTTACTATTTAAAATAACTTTTTTATTTGAATATGTTTTAAAATGTCATTTATTTCTGTGATCAAAGCATTTTCAGCATCATTACTCCAGTCTTCAGTGTCACATGATCCTTCAGAAATCATTCTAATATGCTGTTAATGAAACATTTATTATTATTATTATTAACTTTACCCGCTGGTGTCACTGTTGGACAGTGTTTCTTTAGAAAAACTAGTGATTTATACACTTTTTAATGTGAAAAATTGGCATTTGTTTTATTTTCTCTACCTCTATCCACAAGTTTCCGGGGGATGCTACTGTAAAAAAGAACGTGGGTACAACCAATGGTATTTTGTGTGCTAATTAGCAAAGAGGATTACCTTAGAGGCTAGTGAAGTGTTTTTTAGACCATTGCTTACTTTGTTAACATTATTACACACCTTTATGAGAGATGTCATTATGTTTTTATGGACAGCATATGCTTTTTGAATTTGTGTTCCCACATCATTAGTAAATTTGGATCACTAAATCTTGAATTAAATTCCTTGAACTAGTGAAATAACATTTGAACTGAGACATCAGAGCTTGTGTTAAACGGCACGCCAGATGAAGCCTCGATTTGAGGCTTAACGTAGAAATCCCTTTCGTAAAAGCTTTCTTTTGTGTGCACTTCACTTTGTGTGTCATGATGTTCGACCCCCAGATCTTACTTTGCGAGTACATTTTCATTGGGTCCTATTTAATAATTACATTTTTAAATACCCAGTCATACAAGTAATATGAAGAATACAAATTATTTCAGGAAAATTAAATATATGCCATATGCAATTAATAAATGTGTACATTATTCTTCTATTACATCATATTGATATTCACACTGGCATTTAATGACACTGTTCAATGGGTAAATTAATTTATCAGAGTCAGAAATTCAACAAACAAACACACGGTTAGGGTTTTATTTGTGCTTATAACATGGATCAATCTATGGAAATTATTGTGAATGCTTCTTCCGATGGAGCTTCACAGGCTTTTGGCTGCTTTATTTTTTACTAACCACCAGATTGCGTTTTTTAAGACACTCTCAAAGCTTTTAATCTTTTCCCGAAACAGTCAAAGGAAAGTCTTGGTGCTTCACGAGGCTTCATTTGCCCATCACTCCCGTCAACTATTAAATGAATGAGTGTCACGTCCTGCTTGTTTACTTTGAACCGGAAGACGCTCCCACTTTTGACGCAAGGTCTCATGGGGCATAGGAAACTTGTGGATAAAATCTCCACTATTTTTATAGGTGAGTTTATTAAACTACATTTTTTTTTAGCACTGTTTATGTCTAATTTCAGATATGGTGTATTATTGGCCCAGAGACCTCCAAACCAGTCTTGTAAAGAGCAAGTAGTGACTTTACTGGAGACTATAGGAGCAGAGGAAGGCCAGTACCAACTAGGACTCACTAAAGTACAGTAACATAACAATTTTCCTAAGCCTGGGTTATTTTGACTCATTCAGTGAATACATTGAACACTAAAAATCCCACCCTCAAATGATTTCCTTTAATGTGAACACACAGGTGTTTATGAAGGAGAGTCTGTACCACCGGGTGGAGGATAAATGGAGCAGCACCCAAACATGGGCAGCAGTCACCATCCAGAGGAACATTCGCGGCTTCATCTGCCGAAGAAACTTCCGTTTCTTTAAACAGAAAGCTATTGTAATCCAGTCCCACATCAGGGGCCACCAGGCCCGGTATGTGCAGCGATTTCACATTTGATAAGCATGATAAAAAAAAGAGAATCAAATGTGATTCTGAATATGAATGTGAAACAGTGGCGCCCTCTTTCTGTTACAGGAAGTACTACAAGAAACTAAAACAGTCATTCACTCAGTTCTGGGCCGCTATGATGATCACCAGAGACACCATCAAGAGACGTCACTGGAGGGTGATAGCTTTTATCTACTTCTCTATTTATCTCTAGCTCTTTCCATCCTTTTCCCCATGTATCTTCTTGGATTAATTTGCACATATACAATTCACAAGCTGGACTGTATCAGTTGTTTACCTGTATGGTCCATTGCTACGCAACCAGAACTTCTTAATTAATATGTGACACCTTATACAATGCAATAAATCCCAGCCTCACTCCTCCTATTCCAAACAACAGATATTAATCATTCCAAGTTAGTAGTACAGAAGTTATTTCCAAGTTAGTCATGCATGTCTCAATATCCACTGCTCATTCATTATTGTTTCCTTACATTATGTGTAAGGACAGAGTGTGATCATATATCATAGGTCATGAGTCGTGTAATATATTTTACTCTTTTGAAGGACTTTGGACCCGTTTGTGTGCTGAGTGAATTTATGAGATTGTGAAATTCAGTTTATTGATCTTAAAATGGCACCCACCTCAATAGTAAAAGAATTCCAATTTAATTTCATATTAAATAAATAAAGGGTGTTGTTTTAACATCTTTTTTTTTTCTTTTTATGTTTATATTTCTTGTAAAAACAAAACCATACACATTATGCAAAAAAACTAAAAACAAATCCACTATAATACAGTTATGTTTATTCTCTGATTCATATGGCGTGTTTGGTCTCTTTAGTGCGTCATGGGACGTTAAAGAGTGTGTACATATGTAAGAACTGTCATAGTTAGGTGAGGTGAGCTCCACCCGGCCACCCACCTGCCCTTTCATCTTTGATCCTAGACTCTCTCTCTTTATTCCTCACTTTCTTTCTCTCATTCCTGCAAAGACCCACCTAAGCACCACTTCTCTTGTGTTTGGATTTCAACTAATTTCATCGGTTAAAGAGAACTTTACATGGGGACGGCCACGTTTGTTTTAATATCATCCTAGGTAGGTAGTGCTTAATATTTATCCATATTACACTAATAGCAAACAGATTAATGATACAGAGAGAGAATTCAGGGCGTAAAATAAGAAAGAGATTTAGATCAGTGATATATGACTTTAAGATTAGTTTAATGTGATGTAATATGTTGGAAAAAGCTTTTAAAGGTACGTCTGAAACTTTCTGCCTTTTTTTAGCTTTACTCTACCAGTCAAAACTCCTTTGTTATTACTATTTTCAATATTGTAGAATATTATTAAAGTTTAAAAGTATTACATAGCTTTAAGTATTGCATAACACAAATGTCACCCTGGACCGCAAAACCAGTCATAAGTAGCACAGGTATATTTGTAGCAATAGCCAACAATACATTTTATGGCTCAAAATTGTCGATTTTTCTTTTAAGCTAAAAAATCATTAGGATATTAAGTAAATATCACGTTCCATGAAGATATTTTGTAAATATCTTACCGTAAATATGTGTCAAAATGTAATTTTTGCTTAGTAATATCATGGCTAAGAACTTCATTTGGACAACTTTAAAGGCGATTTTCTTAATATTTTGATATTGATATTACAATTTTCTTTTTGCACCCTTAGTTTACAGATTTTCAAATAGTTGTATCTCAGCCAAATATTGCCCTACATAAATCTAAATTTTAAAAAATGACTGGTTTTGTGCTCCATTGTCACATATGGGAATTATGTTAAAATCTAGATGGCAGCTTTCCACACTCTGGACACTATCACAGCCTTCATAAGGTGCGTCATGGGATATTTACAGTGCCCTCCACTAATATTGGCACCCTTAATAAATATGTAAATATGAGCAAAGACGGCTATGAAAATCTGCTTTGTTTATCTTTTTAATCTTACATTCAAAAAATTCACAAAATTATAACCTTTCATTGAAGTAAAACAATTAAAAGTGGGGGGAAACTTATGTTATGAAATAAATGTTTTTCTCCAATGCATGGTGGGCACAATTATTGGCACCCTTAGAAATTATAAGGAGTAAAATATTTCTGAAGTATATTCCCATTCATATTTGCATTTATTTAGCACACTAGAATGACTAGTGGTATGATATTGTCCAGCCATTACTGTTTCACAGGATTATAAATGTGAGGAGCACAAAGGCCAAATTCCCTTAATCATCCATCACAAGGAATAAAACCAAATAATATAGTTCTGATGTGCAGAACAAGATTGTTGAGCTTCACAAAATAGAAAGTGGCTGTAAGAAAAGAGCTAAAGCATTGGAAATCCCAATTTCCATCATTAGGACAATAATTAAGAATTCCAATCAGCTAAAAATGTATAAATCTGCCTGGAAAAGGATGTGTGTCTATATCGTCCTAATGCATGGTGAGGAGGAGAGTTTAAGTGTCCAAAGACTCTCCAAGGATCACAGCAGGAGAGTTGCAGAGATTAGTTGAGGCTTGGGGTCAAAAGACTAAAAAAAAAAATCAAACAGCCCCTACATCACTACATGTTGTTCAGGAGGGTTTTAAGAAAAATCCTCCTTTCTCATCCAAAAACAAACTCCAGCATATTCAGTTGTCAGACATGACTTGAATTTCAAACGGAACTGGCTTCTGTGGTCAGATGAAACTAAAAAAAAAGCTTTCTGGCAGCAAACCCACCAGATGGGTTTGGTAAAAAAGTACCCCATGCCCACAGTTAGATATACTGCTGGATCTTTAATGCTGTGGGCTTATTCTCCTGCCAGAGGTCCTGGACATCTTGTTCAGATACATGGCATCATGAATTCTAGCAAATACCAACAGATAAAAAAATCTGTATCTGACTGCATCTGTTCTATAATGACCTGTTGTTGGATCTTCCATCAGGACAGTGATCCAAATCAAACATCAGAATCAACACAAAAATGTGTCACTGAGCATAAAATGAAGCTTCTGCCATGGCCATCCCTGAACCCTATAGAGAATGTGTGAGGTGAACTGAAGAGAAGAAGCACCAGCTGGGAAAATGAAGGATCTGAAAAGTTTCTATATGAAGGAATGGTCTCTGATCTCTTGTCAGGTGCTCTCCAAACTCATCAGGCATTAAAGGAGAAAACTAAGAGATGTTATCTCGCATAAAGGACATTGCAATAATTGGGTGCCAATAATTGTGGTCAACATGAACTAGAGAAAAACATTTATTTCATAATAAGATTTTCCCCCTGCTTTCCATTGTTTTACTTCAATGATAGGTTAGCATTTTGTGATTTTTTTGAATGTAAGATTCAAAAAGATAAACAAAGCAGATTTATTTTCATAGCCACCTTTGCTCATATTTACCAAGGGTGCCAATATTAGTGGAGGGCACTGTAAATAAGATAAATAATTCACATGTACTGTGTCCCATGTTAATCAAAAAACTGAATTAAACATTGAAATGTCAATCCAAACCTTTGAGCGGTAGTGAGTTATATTTGAATGATCCGCTAAGTTATATAACCTGCTGCTTTCAGTTCAGTTTCCTTGTTACCCATCATTGTTTTACACAGTTTGGACTCTGTCCTCCTGAGCTGTCATGTACTGTGCTGTCAGATCACTTTGTAGTAATTGTTATGCATTTGTGGTAAGACTGGTTTGTGACCTGATCCTCATTCAGTGGGTTAAGCTACTTTGTGTATAGTTTGTATGATTATATATTTGCTTGTTTAATAGACGTTAATTTGTTTAATATAACAATGGTTTACTGGAACAGGCAAAAAGTATCTCCAGATTTGTTTCTGCAGTATGTAAAAATCAATAGCACAGGGATTTCTGGCAACCGTGATACACAAGACAGTAACGGACAATTAAAACAACGATAATACTAAATGATAAGATAAAAAAGGGTTTGGTGCCTCATATGTCATTCTGTATGTAATATGTAATTCTTTTGTTTGGGGAGGAGCGAGTCGAGGGAGGGTCCTTCTAGGATATAAAAGAAGGCCAGGTGCTAAGAATAGCTCTGTTTACTTTTTCATACAATGCCGTGGACAGGTAATAGCTTAGTGGAATAGCTTTACAAAACTGAGTGGAATAGCTTTACAAAATAAATGTCCCATTGTTCAGTCAAAAAGGAATGAACCACTACAGTATGCAAATGGACACTTTTTGGGGGTTTTTTAATGTTAGATTGTGTTTTTGATTGTATTTTGATTTGATCAGGAGCATACTGATAGAACCACAGTGAAGGAAGCCGCAAAACCTACATCTTCCTCTTCAGAGATGGTGAGGCATTCTGAATCTTTTCATTTTTATAGATTTTTTTTTCTTTTGTTTTGACTTGTGTGATTAAGGTCTCTGCGCATCTGATTTTTATGGACTTGTACATAATGTAACCTGTTACTTCAGAGTTAAAATTTAATTTTCGAATAACACAGAAAAATAAAATGCCATATTTTTTTCTGAAGGATGTGGGAGTATTGGAGATCCCGGCAGAATTGTCGGCCCGATTACGCAGTGCAGCAGGTAAGATTCTTGATATTTGATAACCAATGAAAAGTACTGACTTTTTGCTTAAACTGAAGTATAAGTAGTGTGTAATTTTATTGATCAAACAGATTTGACTGCCTAAAGGTAAAATGTGAATTTTTTTCTTAACTTTCAAAACTGACAAAGTCAAGAGACAGTGGAGATTTTTTCAAAGTAACTTTGATTAACAGCTTACCTAAAGCAACCTGTTCACAATTTTCTGAATGGTTTGACCATGTAAAACTCTTAAACTGAATTCAATGCGATTTTGTTGATATTTTAATATAACTACAGTCTGTAATGCTCACCAAAGTTGCTTTTATTTAATCAAAAATACAGTAAAAACAGCAATATCGTGAAATATTATTGCAGTTTAAAATAACTCTGGATTCTTTGAGCAGGTTTTATAACATTATTAATGTCCTTACTGCCAATTTTGATTTAATGCATCCTTGCTGAATATAATCATTCAGTTTCAGAATGATAGACCTTGTTCACACCCAAATTAAGTTAATCTTTAATTGATACACTACCAGTCATACACTACCGTTTTTGAACAGTAGGATTTTGAATGTTTTTTAAAGAAGTCTCTTCTGCTCACCAAGCCTGCATTTATTTGGTCCAAAGTACAAATGGTCCAAGTAAAAATATGTTTACTGTTTAAAATAACTGTTTTCTATTTGAATGTATTTTAAAATGTCATTTATTCCTGTGATTTCAAAGCTGAATTTTTATCTCCAGTCACATGATCCTTCATTAACATTATAAAATCTTTTGTAACATTATAAATGTCTTTATCAGCACCTCTGAGCAATTTAAAGCATCCTTGCTAAATAAAAGTATTCATTTCTGTAATTTATTTTCCAATAAGTAAACAAAATAATAAAAAATATACTGACTTCAAGCTTTTGAATGGTATAATGTATAATGTTACAAAAGCTTTTTATTTCAGATAAATGCTGATTTGGATATTTCTTTCATCAAAGAATCCAAAAAATGTACTGAACTGTTTTAAATATTGATGATAATAATAATAATAATAATAATAATAAAATATTTATTGATCAGCAAATTAGGAATTTATAATGATTTCTGAAGGATCATGTGACAATGAAGAATGGAGTAATGATGCTGAAAATGTAGCTTTGATCACAGGAATAAATTACGTTTTAAAATATATTCAAATAGAAAACAATTATTTTAAATAGTACAGATATTTCACATTACAGCTTTTGCTGTATTTTGGATCAAAAAAATGCAGGCTTGGTGAGCGAAAGGGACTTCTTAACATTAAAGACTTTTAAAACATTAAAAATCTTGTAGTGACTGATGAGTGTCCATCGTGAGTGTGTTCACATTTTACAATGATGGCTTTCAGGACGTCCTCAAGGATCAGGAGTATCAGAAGTAGCTTTGCCACAGATCAAAGCAGACCACAGCCTTTCGTTGCCCCAAGACATTGACAGACACCCTTTCTCCCATTATGCCAACACAGTCCTAAGGGTAGAGCTTCTTTCCTTCCTACTTTTGTGGTCTTCCATACATGTTTCCAATCAATTTCATCCATTTTTTTACAGCAGTTATCTGTTTTCATTTCCATTAGGACGGATGGTGCCAACCACAGGGTTTCCCGCTTCAAAAGCCTTTGACATCTCTAGATCCCGATGATGCCCGCACGGCTCTTGAAATCTACAAACTGGTCCGTGTGAAGCCTTAAAACTTATTGGAATACTATTTTGAATGGATATTTTACCACAGAAATTCAACAGCCTTTACTGACATCTGTGTTCTCTTTTAGATCTTGCGTTTCACAGGTGACTCAGATCTAACAGGATGGGAAGAGCAGATGTTGGGGAACTACATTGTGGAGAAAAGCCAATTACGGCCCAGCATTAGAGACGAGATTCTAGCTCAACTGGTGTACCGCACTTGGGATGGGGATAATGAGGAGAGTGCCCTGCGTGGCTGGTTGCTCCTGGCCTGCTGTCTGAGTGCCTTCACACCCTCTCCTGCCCTGGAGAAACCCCTGCTTAAGTATGTCTTATAGTTATAGGATTAAAAACCCAAAATGGAAACAGCAGACTGAAACATCATTGCCACTGACTGATTATACAAATTAATATTTCCTAATTAAACTAGACAGATAGTTCCAATGAAATGTAATGGAGTTAAAAAGTCAAACTGTATATTGATCAATATATAAAAATCAGTAGATAAGCCTTTCTGTACTAGTAATGTTGCTTGTGTGCAGAATGAAAAATAGTATATATTATCATTGTCAGGTATGTGTCTGACCGGGGTCCAGGGGAGTACCGCTCTCTGTGCCAGCACAAGCTTCTCACATCCCTCCAGCTCCCCTCCCCTGCCTGCAGACAACATCCTCCAAGTCAACTCGAGTGGACAGCCAATCAGAGGAAAGGAAAAATGGTGGTGGAGGTCAACACTTTCAATGGTGAGGACTGTAGCTTTTTTGGAAAAACTGAGGTGATGAGCTGTATCTGAAAACTGGAATAGTTTGCACTGTTCATTCCAAGCGAATAAACGGTATTAATTATGATATTAAAAATTTATTACATGTATTACATTTATTTAATGTTGACTGATTTTATTTTTTTCAGAGGAAAGGTTAACAGTGGAAGTGGAGTCTTGGACCACAGGGGAACAACTGGCCTCTTGGCTTCTTAGCTATAGGTAGCTAATAGATGTTTCGTGGATCAACCTCACAAAAAAATGTTATATTTATCCCCAAATATTTTTAACATGAAAAAATTAGGCATATTCTTAAAATCTTGAGGATATTTTGTACTGTGACATCATGTTCATTTGATTTTCACAATGCAACAAAATGAGTGTATATATATATATATATATATATATATATAAAGCAGCATTAATACAAGTTTTTTTCTAGAATTGATTTTGTGACATATTTGACCTCAAAATCTAAAGAAAGAATTATATAATTCATTTTATGTTTATTATTTAACATGAATGAACATTGTTTAACATTTTTCTATATTGTAAGATTGTTTAACATATTTTATGTCCTTAAGTTAATTTTTATGTACTATCAAAATGTTAGATATTTAAAAATTATAAAATTATATATATATCTATATCTATCTATATATATATATATATATATAATTATTTATTTAAATGTAAATCAATTAAACTATTTATATTTTATATTTGAATTGAATGTAAAATATTAAATAGTGAAACTGCCATATATATATATATATATATATATATATAATATGCAGTATATACAACAGAATTATTTGTGTTACATTTAGTTATTTAATATTATTTAGTTATTTATGTGAGATTCACCAGTAGTCTTTCTCTCAGGGGTCTGAAAGAAGCGACACGTGGCTGGTCTGTGTCTCTGCTGGCTGGTGAGGGCTGGACCGACCTGGCTGGTTGTGACTTTGTAATGGATCTCTTGGCTGGAGTGGAGGCTGATGTGCCCATAGGTCACCCACCCGCTCAAAACGATTACCTCTTTAACAACATAGGCGACCGGTACGCCTCTATAGAGCTCAGTGCTGACAGTTCATTCAAAGGAAACTGTCAAATTACAGTTTAATTCCTTTACTGATCAATTTTCTCTTGTCAGGATGGCAACTACAGACCTGGATGACTTTATACCTCCTGCTCCCTCGATGCAAGCCCCTGGTCTCCCACCCTTTGAAACATTCCCATGGGACACCTATGAACCGTCTTCCATATCCCAGGGTGAGTGTCCAACCGTATAGGAAACAAATTGTAAATTCTGAGTCATTGTTCTGTTGGATGACTTTGCAGAGGGACGGTGAAAGAAATCAAAGTGAATGAAAACCACAGAATGAGGGTTGGAACGGACTCACCCATTAGAATAAATAAAATGACAGTTTCACCCTGACTTTGTAAAGGACACTCCTGAAATCTTTTTTTTAGGATCTCGAGGTCGACAGATGGATACTTACGTTGATGACCTCTTTGATCCGGTGTTTGATCAGGGTCCTCCGGTCAGTATCGTCCAGTTCAAATACATAAACATTATTGTACAGTTTATAGTCAAACTGGTAGCTACTTTGAATTCACCATTAATAATAATCATTATTTTATAGCAACTGAGCAATATCTGATTTTTAATTTAAAGCCTAATAAACTTCTTTTAGTGAATTATAAATTAGAAGTGTGCTGGCTACTGTAGATTGTTTGATTTTTATATTTTTTAATACATTTTTTAAATATATTGTTTTACATTTAAAGAGATGAAACATGAGTCAGAGCACAAGTGCTTACCACTAGGCTACACAGACATACTGCAAACATTTATTAAGCCAGCAAAGATTACATAGCTTTGGCACTTATTAACTCTGAGATCTACTTGTATTGCCTTTATCTTCGAGGGCTGGCCCGAGGTCTTATTATCTGCATTTTTATTCGTTTTTATTGATAGGACTTTGAACGGACATCCATGCTGAATCGCAGAATGAGAGGAGGCGGAGGTATGATGCCCAGCATGTACACTGGAGCAGGTACAGTTTGTTAATGTGTATCTGTTTAATTTGTTTGTAGTGATTGATTGATAGTGATCAAGATATTTCAAGAACAAAGAGGCTGATACAGTGCGAATAAATATAATACAGTTTAATGGTAACAAATAAGATGTAGACAAGATTGCTGAATATAGCTTAACAGTTAATTTACATGACATCTGTTGACATGTTTACCATACTTTTACATTTATCCATTTAGCAGACCTGTTTGTCCAAAGCAGCTTACAAATGTGGAACATCACAAGCTATTTGTCATAGAGCCAACAATACTCATAGTATGCAATGACGGTTTTAGTAGAACAAATTAAATAAAAACTTGTTGGCAGAGGCTATTAACACTAATTAAACCCATAAACGTGTGTTTGGGATAGTCAGCATTACAAAAAACGTGTGCTAAACAACAGTTTCGGTGGTGTAGGCTGTAAAGTGCGTAGCGACGATCAACCCGAGTTCGAATCCACCTTTTGCCAAACTCCTTTTTATCCCTTTTCACATCACATCACATCGAAATTTTTTAATAAAATGAAGTCATTAATCCAAAAGTGTCAAACAAAATGCCTCACGAGTGTTTTTTTTGGTTAGGGTTAGGTGCAGGGAGGGCTTTATTGTCCCAATAAGGCGGGATCCATTTAATAAATGATAAATGATTTACACTCAATATGTTATTATTGCATAATGTTTTATAATGTACTGCAATACTAAGGTGCAATATCTGCCACTTGCACTAAGTAATATAAATAGCATCAACTAATATTATCACTAAGAAAATACTGCTATTTTCACTTAGTGTAAACAGAATCCATTGGTATTTGCACTTAGTATAAATAGCATCTATCGCTATTTGCATTTAGTGCAAATAACCACTGCCTAAAAATAAATATATGAATAAATATACACCAGTCAAAGGTTTTTGGACTATAGGATTTTTAATGTTTTTAAAGAAGTCTCTTCTGCTCACAAAGTCTACATTTATTTGATCCAAAGTACAGCAAAATAGTATAATTTCGAAATATTTTTAGTATTTAAAATAACTGCTTTCTATTTGAATGTATTTTAAAATGTAATTTATTCCTGTGATTTTCAAGCTGAATTTTTAGCGTCATTGCTCCAGTCACATGATCCTTCAGAAATCATTCTAATATTCTGATTTGCCGCTCAAAAACAGTTATTATTTTATTTATTTGAAGTAAATGCTTTTTATTTATTTTAGATAAATGCAAATCTTTGGATCAAATAATCCTGAAAAAATGTACTCTGTTTTAAATGTTGATAATAATAAAGACCGGAGTAATGATGCTGAAAATCTAGCTTTGATCACAGGAATAAATTACATTTCAAAATATATTCAAATTGAAAGCATTTATTTTAAACAGTGAGAATATTTCACAATATTACAAATCAAATTAAATAAATGCAGACTTGGAGAGCAGAAGAGACTTCTTTAAAAACATTAAAAAATCTTACTGTCCAAAAACTTTGGACTGGCAGTGTATAACACTTACAGTTGATTTTTTTTATATATAGTTACTTTTTTATTTAATGTAATTTTAATTCAATTTTAATATTTAATCTTTTTTTTTTATTTAGTTACATTTTTTATTTAATTTAATTTTGTTGAAATATTTAAAATAAGATCTGACATTTATTTTGGAACTGACATTGGAATTTATTTTCTAACTGGACTGTTATCGTTTAGGAATGCCAATGAATCCTGCCATGGCTGGCTATGCTGCACCAATGATGCCAAACATGATGCCGGCTGCTATGCCCATGATGCAACCCATGCAGCCCATGCAACCCATGCAACCCATGCAATGTAAGCATCCCTACTGCTGATGTTGTGCTTCTCCGATAGCATAAACTGCTAAATGCTTACCCACTTCCTGCTTGTTTTGGACGTAGCTATGATGATGCCAACTGCCATGCCACAAGCCATGCCTGCTGCAACACCAGCTGTCAGCACACAGCAAATGGCTGCTCAACAACAGGCCTTTATCAATCAACAGGCTCTGCTTCTGGTGAGTCCACCACTCAAAACGCATTTTTAAAATATGTATAAGATTATGTCCTTACATATGCTAGATAAGTGCATTCAACATATAAAAGACTGATAAAACTGTTTTTCTCTACAGGCTCAGCAGATGACCATGCAGGCAATGACACTGTCCCAGAAGCAGCAGCAGGAAGAGTTGCGAAAACGTGAGAAGGAGACACAAAGACAGTCAACGAGACATTCACCACCACGTCAGCGGCGGCGCTCTCCTCCACGTGCACGTTCACCTTCACGCTCACGCTCACCCTCACCGAAACCCCGAAGCCGCCCCAGGGAAGAAAAACCCATCCCTCAGCCCCCCGAAAAACCCCCAGAGACCCTTCCAAAGCCCCGTAGCCCAGTGGTACATGAACAGTACTGACCTGTGTTTTCTTTAACTGTATGTTTATGCTTTAGATTTTTACAATGACTTATTTTGTTTTTTAAGGCACAGCTAGAAACAGAGGCAGAGGTGGATCTCAAGGCCCCAGAAGACCAAGGGTCCTTTCAAGAGAAGAGGGATTTTTTTCAAAAGATAGGTGTGTAGACACTGCTGAAGCAGAATCCTCAAAATGGCTAAAATATAAGTGCATAAAAGATAAGATTTTCACTATCTTTATGCAACTTAGGTAAGGGAGAAGCACGTCCAAAGCCTGCGCCAAAGGTTGCTAAGCCACTGATATATGCCACTCCAGCGCCGCCGGCCCAACCCAAATCACCTCCACCAGTAAAGACTGAAGGTCAGACAGCTGTCACAACACCTATGTCTTCTTCTTTTATAGTGTAAAACCATCCGAAATAATGTGTCTTGAAGTTTATAAACCCTTCTTCACACAGTGAAACCAATCCCAGAGCCACCTAACATCAATGAAGCACCAAAACCTCAACCAGAACCTAAACCACAATCTAAACCTGCATCTCCAAAACCTGCATCTCCAAAACCTGCATCTCCAAAACCCACATCTCCTAAGCCAGAGCCTACTAGTAAAATTAGAGAGATCATCAAGCAGTACCAGAGCCGGCCCTCTCCAGAACCGAAAGCCTTCGAGCCTGTCAGGTGAGCCAAGCATTGACCTGAAATATAGTAAAGCAATAGTTTGTTTCACCTAGTAACCAGATTTCATGATCCAATTCATTTTCTGAAATGCATTGTGCTACAGAAGTAAAATGAGTTGCTAACTGTGATTCACGTTTACTTAACGCAGCCTCAGCTGTTAACTGAACGCTTGCATAATATTATGTTGCTTTGACCTTTTCAACTTGGACTGATTCCCAGACTGTAAAAGGTGGAATAATGTGGACTTCGATCTTCACAGGGTTCCGGCCAAGCAATTTGTAAAGAAAAATGACCCCAAAGCAGAGGCACTGGCCATTCTCAAAGCTCAAGGACCTGTCTCTAATCAGAAGGTAGAAGATGGCGACTTGAGCGACATAATCTAGTGTTTTAGACTTTTTGAGCTCAAAGTTCAAAATCAAAGATGGAGAAGTTGACACTTTTCTGTGTTATTTGTGCTGCAGAAACAATGGGAACATAAGCCTCCTTCACCTCCTCCGCTCCCTGAGTCCCGTGGCCCTCGTCCCATTTCTAGCGATATGAAGCAGAAGCAGCGTTCACTAGCTGATCTCTTTGGCTCGCAGCGTTCGCATGCTCCACCTCCAGCTCGTGAACCCATCCCTCCTCCACCTCCAAACATCCCAGACCCACCACCAATGCCTCCTCCTCCACCTGGTAAGTGATTCACATATTATATATGGGTCATTTCTAACACATGCAGTACATATAGTATGTTAAATGTCTTGAAGTCACTATGAAATCAAAAATTGCAATTTAATTTTTTGTTAAAGTATTTATTATAAATTATTTATCCATCCACATCATTTTTTTGTTACTTAATTATTGAGAGGACAGTAGAGAGATGACAGGAAAGTATTGGGTAGAGAGAGGGGAGCGGGAGCGGCATTTGATCTCAAGATGGGAAACGAACTAGGGTCACTGTGCGCGCAGTTGCGCTGTATATGTCAGCGCACTAACCACAAGGCTATTGGCGCCGACACATCATTTTTTTTTTATTTTTTATTTTTTATTTGCACTTGTAATCTTTAATCAAAAACAATAACCTCCCCTCTCAGTGACAAGACTCAGAAACAGAGTTGGACTATGCTGACTGTCCAACGACCAGGCTTCTAGCACCCTTTGCTGTGAATTTGATTGACAGCTGATTTGACCAATCATAGTGCCAAATCTGTCATTTTGTTCGACAAACAAACCAGACAGGAGAATTAATAGATAAAAAAAGGAAAGTCAAACTTAAAAATGGTGTACTGATGTCTTTTTGCAGTTGAGACAACATTGTAACATCTGATGTTCTAACGTGAATTTTATGCTATGACTAGCAGGAAGAGATCGATTCATGTTTGAACTGCCAGAACTGAGGCACTACAGCGATCTGTTGCATTAAGAGTCACAAAAATGATATTTATTCTTAGAATTTAAAAAAATGGATGTTGTAATTTTTTGTAATACCCCCATATACTATGCATAAAAATTAAAAACTGAAGATTTTTTAAGAAATATTTATTTTCCACTTTATTTTATTTCTTATATATTTACTTTCCCCTAATCAAAATATTCCAGATGTTGAAAACTGGCAATTTATTAAGAAATTTTCAAAATTATTAATAAATAATTCAGAAGTTTTAATTATTCCTCCTGTAATCAATATATATATATATATATATATATATATATATTATCATTTATTAAGATTATTATCTATTAATTTATTAAGTTGTGTTTCCTTTCTGCAATTAAAATTGAACTAGAATTTTTTTGTCAATTTTATTTTCAGGTTTTTATATAGAAATATGTTTTATCTATATATGCATTTGAAACTAATAACATTTTTTATTTGTTTTTAGATTTTGAGCAAGATATAACACATAATAATTTATTGAGAAATTAAAAAATGTATTAAGAAAAAGTTACGTTTTTCCCTTTCTGTCTTATAGAAAGCCTTTTTTAAACATTTTAAGCAGATGTATGTTGGGAATGTTTGTATAGATCATAAATACTTTAATTTTCAACACCTATTCATACAATATATATGAAAATTTGAAGCAAGCTGTGCAGCTTTCTCTCTAAAATTCAAATACTAAGGTAAACAGATTGCATTTGCTAATGTAATATCATCCTTTATGTGTTCCTATAGATCAGTTCAACAAGATGGCTGAGGAGGAGAGTGTTCGCTCCCAGTTGCACAGATTCTCTGCCAGCGTTTACTTTTCCAACCCGAGGATGCCTGGCAGACTCTACCTGCGCAAGGAGGTAACTAATTATCAAAAGAGTTTTATTTGACTTTCCGTGACTCCTACAAAGGTTATCACGGCTGCTTCTAGCAAACTTATGTATACTCACTATATTTGTGCTTCTTGTGCGCAGCTGTTTTATCCCAGGGAAAAATTCAACCACCCATACATCCTTAATTTACTCTGTGAGCAGGTCAGTATCAGACATAGCAAACATTGCATTGCATTTGCTCTGTATACATTTAATATTCTGTATACATCAAGCATCAATTCCAGGCCGCACATCATCTACTGTTTTTGTAAATTGCAGATCGTGCGAGACACTTACTCGGATTCTTGTCTGAAGATTTCACGTGAAGAAAGGCGGAAAATGAAAGATCTTTTGGGTATGACGGATTATTTTTAATAATCTGAAACCATGTGCTCGTCTAATAAAAATCAGATAAACTATTATGCACACTTCAACAATTTAAGTTTTTTTGTATTTCTTTGTTTTTCTCCTATCAGCGACCTTCCATATCACAACCAATATCAGTTCACTAGATGATACCATGAAGAAAAGAATTGTCATGGCAGCAAGAGACAACTGGTCCAATTACTTTTCACGTCTCTTTAATGTGAAGGTAAAATATTTGGCTTTTCTTACATAATGCACATAAACATGCATACAGACAAGCACTCTAAAATGTTTTTGCGTGTGCTTAAACAGGCGGGGAATGGAGGAGATGCTCAGATTCTGGGAGTGTCTCATAGAGGAATCAGACTGCTGAAGGTGGCCAGAGCTTCAGGCATAAACCCCAAACACCTCAGACTGCTCCACAACTACAGGTACAGTACACCTGAGAGCATAGAAATGTTGTGTTCAACAGGTTGAAGCATGCTTTTTAATTTTTTTTCAGGATTCTTTGATAAATAGGAAGTTCCAAATAACAGCATTTATTTGACATAGAACTATTTTGTAACATTATAAATGTCTTTACTGTCAAGATCAGTTCTTTGCTAAATAAAAGTAGTAATTTCTTTAAAAACATTTATTGACATTTGAACATTTTAGCAGTAGGATATGTTCTGTAGTGTTGCAGTTTGTATAACCACATGTTTTTACTGTTCAGTTATTCACAGGTTTTGTCAGTACAGCAACAAGGGGCTGAAAAAGTTGTGATCATTTTGAGCAATGAGGAGCTGGAACTTTACTCTCAACACGCACCACACATCGCAGCTGTGATTCAACTCTTCCTCATGGAGCTGATTACGGTGCGGTGGTACTAACCTTAAAGGATTAGTTCACAGAATGAAAATTTTCTGATAATTTACTCACCCCCATGTCATCCAAGATGTTCATGTCTTTCATTCTTCAGTCGAAAAGAAATAAAGGTTTTTGAGGAAAACATTCTAGGAATTTTCTCCATATAGTGGATTTCAATGGGGATCAACGAGTTGAAGGTCCAAATTGCAGTTTCAGTGCAGCTTCAAAGGGCTCTACACGATCCCAGCTGAGGAGTAAGGGTCTTATCTAGCGAAATGACTGTTCATTTTCTAAAAAAAAAAAACACCAGTTATGTCCTTTTTAACCACAAATGCTTGTCTTGCACTAGCTTGGCTTTCCGCATTATGTAGTAAGGTTGGAAAGGTCATGTGTGACGTAGGTGGAAGTACTGACCCAGTGTTTACAAAGCAAACGTGCAAAGAAAGTCTAACACCCTTTACAAAAAAGATAAAACAACGATGTCGGACTATTTTTAAGAAAATGCATTTGAAGAGAAAATGAGATGGAGTTTTTCACCCTATCCTACCTTTTTGAACCCAAAGTGCACAGACGAAGAACTAACCAATGTGACTTTTCCAATGTGATTACGCAATGCTTAAAAACACGCATGCACATTGCAGAGCTAGTGCAACATGAGCATTTGTGTTTAGAAAAGTATATACATTTTTATTATTTTTTTTAGAAAATGACCAATAGTTTTGCTAGATAATACTCTTATTCCTCGACTGGGATCGTGTAGAGCCCTTTGAAGCTGTAATGAAACTGCAGTTTGGACCTTCAACCCATTGGCCACTATTGAAAACCACTATATGGAGAAAAATCATGGAATCTTTTCCTCAAAAAACTTCATTTCTTTGTGACTGAAAAAAAGAAAGACAAGATGTTCATCTTAGATGACACAGAGGTGAGTAATCAGGAAATTTTCATTCTGGAAGTGATTTTTTTATTTAAAGTCAACATGTCTAACGCTGTTTACTTTCTTAATACACATTCATGGTCTTATAAGGAAAGGTCAATACAGTACATTCTGTTGATCTCTAATGGTGCGTTCACAACATTTTAGTGCGTTTGAGCAAAAAAGATTTGTTTTGATAAATTGTTTTATTTTTTAATCACCATGCAGTAATAAATGTGCATCTTAATTTTCTTTGCAATTGTGAATAATATTGACTGATTCTCCATTTGCAGAACTCAGACTATGTGATCGCTGTGAAGAGCTATGTGACAGATGACAGAAGCTTGCTGAGCTTACAAAGAGGCGACGTCATCAAAATCCTGAACATGGACGGAATCAAGGATGGTGAGAGGAGAACTTGAGAAAACTGTTTCGGATTGTGGATCTCCATAAACTTAAAAATGAATATGTGACCCGGAACCACAAAACCAGTCATAAGGGACAATTTTTTTTACAATTGAGATATATACATCATCTGAAAGATGAATAAAGCATAGGACAATATTTAGCCGAGATACAGAATTTAGCCTAGATTTGAATATCTCAAATCTGAGGTTAAAAAATATATATATATTTAGAAAATCGCCTTTATAGTTGTCCATATGTTCTTAGCAAAGCATATTACTAAATAAAAATTAAGTTTTGATGTATTTACAGTAGAAATTTACAAAATAGCTTCATGGAACATGATCTTTACTTAATATCCTAATGATTTTTGGTGCAGAAAAAGGAAAATCGATCATTTTGACCCATACAATGCATTTTTGGCTATGGCTACAAATATACCCATGCTACTTAAGACTGGTTTTGTAGTCAAGGGTCACATATATGTAATTGCCCTGCCATTAGCGACATAGAAATGCAAAAACATGCTCAAAATTGAAAAAAAAGGCCATTGGTTGAGCCAAAAGTCGACATGTTTGACCAATAAAAATAGGCTTTGTGATTTGACAACACTCTAAGAATAAGATTTGATTGTTATTATCTTATTATTATTTCCCAGGAAACACATTTGTTAGGAAGTAGGAACATTTTATGCATGGTATTCAAAAAAAAAGTAAAAAGTGTGACATGTTTGTATATTGAGCATCACTTGTGTATCTGATTAAGTAGTACAGCATGAAACCTAAAAGGTGTTTACTATTGTTTTTTTTTATTTTTTGTAGGATGGATGTTTGGTTCCAGTGGGGGCCGTTCTGGACTTTTCCCAGTGGACGTCACTCAGCCTTGTGCTCCACCAGACTACCATAGCAGCAACATGGAGCGGCAGCTTGAACGGAAAAAGAGTATGAGACGTACCGGCTCTTCCCCTAACATCCCAGCCATCACCAACATGCCTGTCAACGGCCCCATCTACAGCAGCTGTCTTGCCCACTCAGTGACTGAGAGTGAATACAGTCTGGAAACGGAGTCCATCCAGAGATCTGAATCAGTACGTCAACAGCATATCCTGGCTGAGTTTGCCAGGAGGTTCTTCACAGAAGCTATCAGCAGGTAAAATCTTCTGTAAATCGTAAGTGTTTGCATCGTGCTTTTCAATCTCCACTTAACATTGATTTGTTTTTTTCTTTTCTCAGGCCAAACAATAACAAAAGTCCTAATGAGATGGTGGAATACACTCCAGTATGTATGCATCTCTTAGTCTCTCACTAAATGTATGCTGGGATTTTATAAGTTTGTTTGATTGTTTTTGTTTGCTGTGGTTTCTTTTGTTAGAATCCCATTCAGGAGTCACTGATCCATTTCTCAGACGCTGATCTCAGTCGTCTGAGTGTTCAAAACTTCATGGGTAAGTGAACATACATGCTGAAAAACAGACAAACTGTAAACTCAATTATATCATTTATATCATCAATTATACTCATTATATCAATTATATCCATTATATCAGCATAAATTTGCAATCTCTGTGATAATGTACAGTCAGTGGGTGATGTGAAATAAAATCACAGAACCACAATGAGAAGCAAATAGGTCTAGTGTAAGTTTGGCAAGGTGGTAAACATTTTACCATTACCAGCTATTTACCAAATTAATAAATGCATTAAATATATAAATAAAATTAAATTGCAATATAGAAATAAATCTAATTAATTAATTAATTATTGATTTGACTTTAATTAAGAGTAAAAACTTTATTTAAAACTTTACGTAAAAACTTTACTTTATTTACACTTTAAATATTTTGCATTTAAAGACCAGTATATTATTTAAAGATCATAAAATCCTCATCAATAGTGACATTAAAACATATTTTAGGCTTAATATTAAGAAATGTGCATTATGCACAAGTAGTACTCCAAATAAAGTTTAATTACAATTTTTATGTCAGTAAGTCTCAAGTGATAAATCAGTAAATATCTTAATAGACCTGAACTATACTTAGTATAAAAGTATAAAATAAATGCATTTGCACTGATTATTACTCTTTTACTAGGGGATTCCATTCAAAGTATTTGACACAACTATTTCTTTGTAGTTTTGATGCAGTTTATGATGGATCAGCCTATGAAGAAAAATCAGACAGAGAGCAGCTGTGTCAACTCCATTCTGCAGGTAAGTGTTCCCTTAAAAGTCTACAGCAAATTTGTGAGGTGTATTGTGAATTTGAACATCTGTAACTTGACAACTTGTTTTGGTTTAGCTGGGAAAAGAGAAGGAGTTCCTCAGGGATGAAATCTACTGTCAGATCATCAAGCAGACCACCAAAAACCATATCAAGTGAGTAATAATGTGTCTAAACTACCATTTAAAAGTTTGTGGTCAGTAATTAATTTTTTGTATACTTGCAAGGACATATTAAATTGCTAAAAAGTAATAGTAAAGACAATTATAATGTTACAAACATCTTCAAACTTTTAAACATTCTAGTCATTAAAGAATCCTGAAAAATGTAGGACAATTGTTTTCAACATTGATAAGAAGAAATGTTTCTTGAGCACCAAATCAACATGATTTCTGAAGGATCACCTGAAACTGAAGACTGGAATAATGATTTATGCAATCATGGGAATAAAGTACATTTTAAAGTATATTAAAATAGAAAACAGCTATTTTGAATTGTAATAATAATTCACAATGTTGTTCAAAAACATTAAAGGAGAACTTCACTTCCAGAACACCAATTTACAAATAATTTACTCACCCCCTCACATCCAAGGTGTTCGTGTCCTTCTGTTTTCAGTTGTAAAGAAATTATGGTTTTTGAGGAAAGCATTTCAGGATTTTTCTCCACTTAATGGACTTCATTGGTGCCCCGATTTTGAACTTCCAAAATGTAGTTTAAATGCAGCTTCAAAGGGCTCTGAACGATCCCAGCCGAGGAAGTAGGGTCTTATCTAGCGAAACAATCTGTAATGTTTTTAAAAAAAAAAAAAAAAAGTGTACTTTTTAAGCATAAAAGCTTGTGTAGCACAGGCTCTAGGATGCGCGTCCACGACGCTACGAATCACGTCTAAGTTCATCGTCTATGTACTCCGGCTCAAAAAGGTAGAGTATGGCGAAAAACAGCGTTTGACTTACTTGCACTTCCTTAGTCTTTGCGCGTTTGCTTTGTAAATACTGTGTCTGTAGTTCTGCCTACGTCGACCTTTCGACATGATTCAATAGTTTGTAGCGTTGTGGACGCGCATCCCAGAGCTAGTGCTACACAAGCTTTTGTGCTTAAAAAGTATGCAAATTTTTATTTTCCGAAAAAAATGACCAGTCGTTTCGCTAGATAAGACCCTTCTTCCTCGGCTGGGATCCTTTAGAGCCCTTTGAAGCTGCATTTAAACTACATTGTGGAAGTTCAAAATCGTGGCACCAATGAAGTCCATTAAATACTTTCCTCAAAAACCATAATTTCTTCATGACTGAAGACAAAAAGAACTGGGCATCTATGATGACAAGGGGGTGAGTGAATTATTTGTAAATTGCTGTTCTGAAAGTGGAGTTCTCCTTTAAAAATCTTACCCACTCTAAACGTGTGAATGTGTATATTGTTTGCTAATTTTGTAGGGAGGGCTGCACCCGTGGGTGGCGTTTGTTCAGTCTTGTGACTGGATTCTTCGCCTGTTCCAACACTCTTCTGCCATTTTGCACCCGCCACCTGGAGTCCATCTTTCAGGATTCCAACCACCCTTTTCAAGGTGCAGTATTCACCTCTAACATCTTATACTGTATGATTATGATATGAAATATGATTCAAGTTTGCCATATGTGGATTTTGCTATACTATCTGATTAGAAAGTCATCTAAACCTAATTGTATGCACAAGAACCGCTGTTTGCATGGGTTGTCTGAATATAATATTTGTATGCAGAATTGGCAAACGTGTGCTTGAAGAATCTCAAACGATCACTCAGCTTTGGAGGACGCAGGCACATCCCTTCACATTCAGAAATGGAGGCCATTTTGGTAAGTGAAGACGCATAAGAATAAAATAGGTTGAACAGTGAAGATAAAAGCATGCCTTGATATCTGCATCGCATGCAGGCTGGGAGAAACTCTCGTCGGCTGCCCATCATGCTGCCTGGTGGAAGTGAATTTACCTGCAAGATTCGCAGCTTTAGTGTAAGTAAGGTCTGCTCTTTCTATTTTCATTTTATTAGGATAATGTGTTGTCTACATGTAGTGCTTTTATGCTTTTCTGTAGGTTGCATTTGAGGTGGTACAAGAATTTTGCTCTGAGATGGGCGTCATAAATCCAGCAGAAGTGAAGGAATACTCCATCCATGCCTCTAAGAAAGGTGATAAGACATCTTTAGTCACTCTTGTGCAAACATGAACACATATGTACACACAGTACATGGTACAAAAATAAAACAGCGTAAATAGTACAAAATACGACAAAAAGTGTATAAATCACTTGTTTTTTTTTTAAGTAAAACTGTCCAATAGCAACACCAGCAAGTGAAGTTGCAGGGGGAGTTCACTTCACTCTCACCTCCCCTGAACCCATTTAGTTTTAATAGACCCCATAAAGCGTACAGTGAGTTTGTTGGGGGCTAATTGAGAATTAATGAGGGAAAGTCACGTGAGAGGAGGCAACGCCTCCATCGCGATATGATTGGATATGACTGGTTATGTTTGGCTCTGATTGGTTCATGCGATAAATCCCACCTCTTGTGTTCATGCGTGTTTCGTATTCATGAATCAGTCTGAACAAACGAAATGATGGCATTATTGAGAAGTCTAAAAAATTGTAAGCAAGCAATACACACACTTATATATCACCACTTCGTCACGTCAAAATCAAACTTCAAATGACCTAAAAACATGATCTTTTACTGAGCAATCAGTTGAAATTAAAGGTACATCTCTGCATCTGTGACCAGTGTTTAGCAAGCTCTGGTGCCCTGAAAATACATCTTTTATTAAGAAGTACAGCTGAACATCAGTTCATAAATAAAATATGTAATTGTTTAAATAAGATACATGGTTTAAATTGTTATCGCCTTAAGTTATTATTTTGAAATAAATGTAAAACTTCCAGAACAAAAATTTACAGATAATTTACTCACCCCCTTGTCATCCAAGATGTTTGTGTCTTTCTTTATTCAGTCGTAAAGAAATTATGTTTTTTGAGGAAAACATTTCAGGATTTTCTCTATATAGTGGACTTCAATGGTACCTGTGATTTTGAACTTCCAAAATGCAGTTTCAGTGCAGCTTCAAAGGGCTCTAAACGATCCCAGACGAGGAAGAAGGGTCTAATCTATCGAAACGATCGGTTATTTTTGAAAAAAATTACAATTAATATACTTTTCAACCTCAAATGCTCATCTTCATCTGCCTGAACTCTGTTTTTTCCGGTTCATGACAGTAAGGGTACACTCTTAAAAATAAAGGTGCTTCACGATGCCATAGAAGAACCTTTCTTTGTCTAAATGGTTCCATAAGGAACCTTTAATATCTGAAGAACCTTTCTGTTTCACAAAAGGTTCTTTGTGGTAAAAGAAGGTTCTTCAGATTGTAAAAAGGTAAGAAAGAGATGGTTCTTCAAAGATCCTTTGACTGAATGGTTCTTTGTGGAACCTAAAATGGTTCTTCTATGGCATCGCTGTGAAGAACCTTTTAAAGCAACTTTATTTTTAAGAGTATATGTTGAAAAACTCCCATCTCATTTTCTCCGCCAACTTTAAAATCATCCAAATTGCTGCAGAAGTACCGACCCAGTGTTTAAAAGTGAACATGCAAAGAAGATCAAATGCTCTTTAAAACAGGAAAAACAGCGATGAAGGGCGATTTTGTCTAATGGTCATGAACCGGAAAAAACAGAGTTCAGGCAGCTAAACTGGATTTTGGACATTCTAATTCGGGGGCACAATTGAAGTCCATTATATGGAGATAAATCCTGAAATGTTTTCCTCAAAAAACATAAATTATTTACAACTAAGTGAACTTCTTAAAAAACACTAAATTAATGAGACTTGATTTTAGTAAATAGAACAGTCTATTATTGTTAAATAATTGATTCACAGGAGTCAATGCTTTCATACTGTTTTTACCATGAATTCCTCTTTTTAGGTGATGCCGCACGCCCAATTCATGCTGATGAGTATCTGTTTGACTTCCTGCTGGATGATGGTTCCATCACGCTCTCCTATCATCGAATAATTTGGAAACAGCCATTGCAGTTCAACAATGACCTTTATCTGGAGTTCCACTACCAGCTGGTACAAAACCAGTCACTTTTGAATTAATTATGTAAAATGTTAAAGCAATAACACAATCCCTGTTTTACATGAATGAATATTCAAGATTATAAGATACATATCTTGAAAAGTATACACTACCGTTGAAATGAAATGTATACACTACAATTCAGCAGTTTAATGATGTTACAAAAGATTTTAAAAAAACAGTTTTAAATAAATGCAAGTATTTATTCATCAGATAATCTTAAAAAAAAAAACGGTTCTCAATTCCATAAAAAAATTAAGCAGCTCAGCTGTTTTCAACATTGATAATAATGAGAAATGTTTCTTGAGCACCTAATCAGCATATTAGAATGATATTAGAATGAAGGATCATGTGACACTGAAGACTGGCTTTATGGATGCTGAAAATTCAGCTTCGCCATCACAAAAAAATTACAAATTGAAATATTTTAAAATAAAATTTTAAATTGTAATATTTCACAATATTACTATTTTTACTGTATTTTTAATCAAATAAATGCAGCCTTGATGAGCATAAGAGACTTATAAAACATAAAAAAAAAACCTTACAGACCTTTTTTACGTAAACTGCCATTCAAAAGTTTGGGATCTGTAAGATTTTTTGATGTTTTTTTAAAGAAGTCTGTTACGCTCATCAAAGTTCTGTTTATTTGATCAAAAATACAGGGAAAAAAGTTAATATCATGAAATATAATTGCTATTTAAAATAACAGTTTTCTATTTTAATATACTTTAAAATGTAATGTAGTGTAATTTATTTCAGTGACGCAAAGCTGAATTTTCATCAGCCGTTACTTCAGTCTTCAGTGTCACCTGATCCTTCAAAAATCATTCTAATATTCTGATTTATTATCAATGTTGAAAATAGTTGTGCTGCTTAATATATATATGTATTATTTTGGAACCTGTGATACTTTTTTCAGAATTCAGAACTTTAAACGGCAGTATAAATTGCTACAAAAGTATCTGAAATGCTGTTATTTTAAACATTCTATTCATCAAATTAAAAGTAGTATTAATATTAAAACAATAGTAAGCAGCACAACAGTTTTTAACATTTAACATAATAAATCAGCATATTAGAATGATTTCTGAAGGATCAGGTGACACTGAAGACTGGAGTAGTGATGCTGAAAATTCAGCTTTGCATCACAGAAATAAATTCTGTTTTAAAGTATATTACTATAGAAAAACATATTTTAAATGGCAATAATATATCACAATATTACAGATTTTTCTGCATTTTTAATCAAATAAACAGCCTTGATAAGCAGAAATTGCTTTCAAACAAAAAGGAAAACAATTTACTGACCCCTAACTTTGAACAGCAGTGTATATTGCTACAAAAGTATCCTATTTTAAATCAGTGCTGTTCTTTCTAACATTTTATTCATCAAAGAATCCTGAAAAAACTAACACAGATTCCAAAAACAAACAAACAACAACAAAAAAAGCAGCATTGGTAATAAATCAGCATATTAGAATGATTTCTGAAGGATCATGTGACACTGAAGACTGAAAATTCAGCTTTGCATCGCAAGAATAAATTCTATTTTAAAATATATTAATATAGAAAAAAATATTTTAAATTGCAATAATATATCACAATATTACAGTTTGTTCTGCATTTGTAATTAAATAAACACAGCCTTAATAAGCAGAAAAGACTTTTTAAAAAACATTAAAGACTGATCCCAAACTTTTGAACAGCAGTGTATAAAATGTAATTTTCATGTACTGTATGATGGATTCCATCTTATGTTTTTCAGCTGGTAGCTAATTACCTAGCAGGGAGGCTGTTGCTGCCCTTGAACAGTCCTACAATCTACCAGCAGGTGGCAGAGTTGACCGCTCTTCAACACCTTGCACTTGGCCTGAAGGATATCCCCACCAAGTAATTTCATACATCTCAAACGTTGTGATTTCTTACCGTCGTTTCAACTGACAGTCGAATCATTGTTTTAAATCTGACTCATTTATTTCTTTACTTCAGCGCTGAGGTAAAGCACTACCTTCCCCAGATGGATCGGCTCAACTCCACTGACGAAAGACTTCTTGCTACTATGCGGTCACAGCTTTCCACCTTAGGCCCCCTCGGCCATCTTGACGCCAAAGCTCGCTTTATCAGTGAGTTAACAAATTTCCAGACAATTGTTAAACCATACTGATTTCACATCCTTATGCTTATAAACAAACTCTTCAACTTTTCAGAAAGTGTCAGTCTGCTGCCTTTCTTTGGATTTGATGTATTCACTGCTCAGAAAGCAAGTCATCGCAGCTGTCCCTCTCCCTCCATAGTCGCAGTCAACCATGAAGTTATCACAGTCCTTGATCCCAAAACACAGGTATGCACTCTTGATCTGTCACTCATGTTCAGTTCCCATGATGTTTTGATCTTAAAAGTGTTTTTTAATCATACCACAACTAAACAATCTTTGCAGAACTCATGTTTGACAATCCCTATGGACGATGTGCAGTCATTGCGTTCAATCCGTTCCAAAAAAGACAAGATGCCATCAGTTGAAATCACCTTTGGAAGCCAAGCTCAAACCACGACTATCAGCTTTGGTCTAAAGCAGGTTCGTATGTAGATAAAGGTCATGGATGTTCATATGTTCTCATTTTTAATAGCTGGTCTGACTAATGAATAATCTCTCGTGTCTCCCAGGCGAAAGAGCTGTGCCACACCATTGCTGTGATTATGGAAGAGGTGGTGAAACCCATCTACAGCAGCGTGTCCAGTCGGGCCGGAACCCCTTATTAAACAAGCAACATATGGAATCTTCACCTATTATCTCATGACTTATTCTAAAGTTCTAATATGTTATAAAATATTACAGACATTATATTTAATAAAACTGTACAAACATTTATGTAAGATCAAA
This sequence comes from Labeo rohita, assembly GCF_022985175.1. Lineage (NCBI taxonomy): Eukaryota > Metazoa > Chordata > Actinopteri > Cypriniformes > Cyprinidae > Labeo > Labeo rohita. The sequence goes on from NC_066880.1 coordinate 9,239,265, forward strand.
GTTAATGCCTACCAAATGTTTAAATCATTATAGCCTGGGCTTTTTAGGGGTGTAAACATGCAGCGAAGATATATACAGTACAATTTTCTATTTAAAAAAATATATATATCATGACATTTTAAACCGTTTGGAATGAATGTTAACGACTTAATAAGCATTAATGTAATATTGTATTTTTTTAACAACTATGTGTTTAATTTAGTATTATTATGAGTTGATACCACCAAATGGGGATGATTTTTGATTATATTTATTAGAAGCCTGACCTATTTTGTATATGTGTTATAATTGTTTAATTATTTGTCTCCAAATAAAAGAACACTGATTAGTAATTATAGATGTTAAACTATTAAAGTGTTAGAAAGTGTAAAATGTCTTCTGAAGTGTATTTTTAATTATTTTTCAATAAAAATAACTGGTGTCTGTCCTCGCTCTGTCAGAAAACCGAGAAAAAGTTTTTCTTTCATTTGCATACAGATACACCACCAGTCAGAAGTATCCAAAATACCGCAAAAACAGTAAAATTTTGAAATATTTTTGCTATTTAAAATAACTGGTTTCTATTTGAATATTTTTTAAAGTGTAATTTATTCCTGATTTCAAAACTGAATTTTTAGCATAATTACCCCAGTCATATGATCCTTAAGAAATCATTCTAATATTCTGATTTGCTACTCAAAAGAGACATTTATTATTATTATTATTATTATTATTATTATTATTATTATTATGTTGAAAACAGCTGAGTAGAATTTTTTTCAGGTTTCTCTGATGAACAGAAAGTTTGGAAGAAGAGCGTTTATCTGAAATAGAACATTTTGGTAACATAAATGTCTTTATGATTGACTTTTGATCAATTTAAAGCATCATTGTTAAATGAAAGTATTAATTTCTATAATTAAAAAATAAATAATAATAAAATTAACTCCAAGCTTTTAAATGGTGTAGTGTATAATGTTACAAAAGCTTTTTATTTCGTATAAATGCTGATCTTTGAATTCATCAAAGAATCCTCAACAAAAATGCACTCAACTGTTTTAAATATTGATAACAACAACAACAACAACGATAATAATAATAATAATAATTGTTTCTTGAACAGCAAATCAGCATATTAGAATGATTCCCGAGTGATCATGTGACACTGAAGACTGACGTAATGATGCTAAAAAATTAGCTTTGATAAATTATTTTCAGATAGAAAGCAGTTATTTAAAATAGTAAAAATATTTCACAATATTACTGCTTTTGCCATATTTTGGATCAAATAAATGCAGACTTCGTGAGCAGAAGAGATTTATTTAAAAAAAAAAAAAAAAACATTAAAAATCTTACTGCACAAAAACCTTGACTGATAGATCGATATATTTATAAATACGCATTTATTATAAACTCTATATAACATCAAAGCTTTCACTTTGATGTGCAGGGTATCTACGCCAAACAGAGGCTCCGCCCTATGAACCTGCAAGCCGATTACCCGCCCTGAAGTACTGACCAATCACAAAGGACATAACAAAGCAAATCCCGCCCTTCAGATAACACTGACCAATCAAATTCCACTACATCGCTCCTGCACAAACACACCACGCCTTTTTAGTCACTAACATGGCCGTCACCAGGGAGTGAGTCCAAGGATTTTGAGACGAATATTATTTGCTTCTGTATTAACACTTTTGATGATTGACGATGCTACTTGTGGGTCGTTTATGTTGCAGCTCTCTAACGTAAGTTCACGTCGATTTCATGTGATATGAACACGTAGCCAGTGTCATTTAACCCCTAGGCCACCTCTGTTAACATGAACCAGCTGTTTTGGTTATGTATAAATGGTTTAATGATATTTATATATAAATTACTTTAACTTTAAAAGCTCGTTTTAACAGTGAGATACAGCAGGGTGGTTTTAATCAGTCGCTAGACTAGATCAAACGATCAACATGCGAAATGGGAACTGCCTTTCATATTGACATAGGTGTATGTTAATAATAATCGGAAAACTCTAGAACATAATATATTGTTATGATGTGTAATACATAAATGCAAGCTGTTACTGTAAAGTATTTAATATCTTAAGGTTATACAGTTCCTTATTTAGGGTGTCTCTGTAGAAATGTACATACTCCTAAAGAAATGTTTCTACATAACAATCATTTTTTAAAAACTTGTTCAGATGAATCCTGCATTGTCAATTCACTCCATGTAGTCAAACATTAAAGCCTTCAGTAGCATCAATAGTAAGTATTTGTGTAAAACTGTCACTTTATAAATCAGGTCAGCACTTCTTCTCTCTGAATTTTTTGGATTTAGAGATTATGTAAGTGACTATTACAATTTTTTGTTCCAGTGATGGTTAATTACAGTTTTGTGAACCAGTTTGGATATTCAGAGTGCGGAGTAAGTTCACTTGCAAATTTGCTGATTAGGTTCACTTGTCTTTCTAGAGAATAAGCCAAGTGCTTAGTAATTTGTTTGTCAAATATAGTCTCTTACCTAGAAAGCCAAAGATTAGATGATTAAATGTCCTACATTGTGTAGCCAAAAGCTGTTTTTGCAGATTGCTGACACTCATATAATTTCTCGTTTAATTTTAGACTATCATTATCTAAATTGGTCATGTTTACGAAGGCATCAGGGGACACAGCGAAGCTCACCACTTCTATGTGAGCAAGAATATTTTTTTTAAATTAAATTATGAGGATATGTGACGCTGGACCTCAAAACCAGTCATAAGGGTCATAAATCGTTCAAAGATGAATAAATAAGCTTTCCATTGATCTATAGTTTGTTAGGATAGGGCAATATTTGGCTCGAGAAATCTGGAATTTGAGGGTGCAAAAAAAAATAATAATAAAATATTGAGAAAATCACCTTTAAAGTTATCCATATAAAGTTCTTAGCAATGCATATTACTAATCAAAAATTAGGTTTTGATGTATTTATGGTAAGAAATTGGCATGAAATGTATCATTTTGACCCATACAGTGTATTGTTGTCTATTGCTAAAAATATACACGTGCTACTTATGACTGGTTTTGTGGTCCAGGGTCACATATTTTAATTATGTTTCCATCTTGTTTGATTGCCAGAACCTGTTTATTTCATGTTGGCATCAGGTGGCATAAGTATATACTATTATAAATTAAGGTGTTATTTAAATTTTTATGTTTTATTTAAGCGATTACATGGGATTTAAAAAAAAAAAAACATGTTGTGTGTCAACTACCCTTATTTACAGACATGCTATTGCTCTTTATTGCACTCTTGTGTGCTGTTGTCAATAAAATGAGTGAGTGAGTATTATTATTGAAAAGTCATTACCATGAATACATACATTTATCAATAACTGCAGCATGTAAACCTGACTTGGATAATGATGCTAAATGTAGTCATTGATTATTTGTAGTAACTCCTTTTGAAATGCTTTCTGGCCTGATCAGATCCCTTTGAATGTAAGAAGAGAGAAGCCACACCCACTCATTGATTCCAGTTCCCCGGGCATTGACTACAGCCCTGACATCCGTCCCTCAGACTGGCAGTGCCTGCAGGTGCAGCGTCTCGGAGCTGGGGGCCACCGTTGCCTTCCTCTGCCAGCTGGGCTGGGATCGGGACAAGTGTGGACCGTAACTACCAGCTCTGGGCGTCTCGACAGAGTATGGTGAGAGACAGCGGCTGCCATGGAGCTACAGGATAAGAAACAGGTAAGTTCTTAAAGTGTCTTCCTCTTATAGACGAGAGTGGGTTTGCTCAGACTGTTGATTACCATTGAAAATAGTTATGTTCTGTTTGTAAAAAAAAAAACATCAATACCAAATCACATTTGAATAAAGATTAAGTATGACTTTACACAGATAAGACAACTTCATACTAGTCTCCTGTTAATGTCAAACAATGTTTAATAAACAAATATACTATTTTTGTAATAGTAGTTTAGTAATAATTTATCATACAAACTCATTGACGCTATGATCACAGTAGAAAACTTTCACAAATTATTTTATTATTATTATTATTATTCTCCTCTGGCATATTTTAGACCTCTAGACGCACTGAAAACTGGTCCATTATCAAGCTCAAGGGCACAAAGTTCTAAAATAGAAAAACTACAGGTTTATTTACAGGGGTGTTTCATTCTCTTTTTCCGGTCATGGGTGTTTGTACTGTAATAATTAACAGCTCAACTTGAACCATCCCGGATACATTTGAATGCAGGTGGAAGTTGTAGAGGTTGTGTAAACCATATTGTCTATTTGACTTTGGACAAGAAAAGCTGATATGTTGTGTAGTTCATAATGTGCCTGAAAAGCAGTGAGGTTGGGCCAGAAGTACTTTATTACTATCTTGTGAAAGCAAGAAAAGCTTGGTTACATGTATTAGCATGTGTAATGGATTTCTTAGCAGTCACATCATTTTATATATGTGGCCCTGGACCACAAAACGGTCTTAAGTAGCACAGGTATATTTGTAGCAATAGGCAAAAATATGGGTCAAAATTATCGATTTTTCCTTTATGCCAAAAATCATTAGGATATTAAATTCCATTAAGATATTTAGTACATTTCCTACCATAAATATATCAAAACTTCATTTTTGATTAGTAATTCGCATTCACATGGACAACTTTAAAGGCGATTTCCTATTTTTATTTTTTTTCACCCTCAGATAGAACAAAAAGGTGTATCTCGGCCAAATATTGTCCTATCCTAACAAACCATACAACAATGGAAAGCTTATTTATTCAGCTTTCAGATGTATAAATGTATAAAAACTTACCCTTATGACTGGTTTTGTGGTCCAGCGTCACATATGTATATTTCTGATATTGCATTTAAAGGCATTATGTGAAATTGGCAGTAATGATGTTGCTGAGATCCTCTTTTAGTTCTTGTCTTACCTGTATTGATTTTGCTGAGGTAAGAGGAGTGTGCTGGGATAGTTGTTCCTGTGGTGCAGGAACCTGGGAATCTGGATCAGACCCTAAATCTGGAGTGCATTGCAAGGTTAAGTGAGGTTAAGTGAAGATGTGAAGTTCTGTTTAGCATATTGATGGACATAAAATAGTTTTGTGACTATTGTTTTGGGAGTAAAAATTAAAAACAGTGAATTATCTCTTAAGTACTCAAGCAGCAATATATTAAAATGTATTAAATATAAAATATATTAATATAATTAAAATGAAATGATTAAGTTATAATTAGAATAAAAATTATATATATATATATATATATATATAAATAATTTTAGTTTTTTGGTTTATAATTTTAATGTTAGTATTATATATTTTTTAATTTATATATTTATTTATTTTTAAATAAACAGTGTTCATTATCCTTTGATGGTTTAATTCGTACTTTAGTAAGGTTGTGAAGTTCATTCAGGATTCTCTTCATCCTGCCGCGCCCCATCACTGCTAGGATCGTAAATTGCTGTGTTAGCTGGAACGGATGAATGCCTGGACAGGGCGGCGAGGGCACACCGTGCTTTTGCTTGTCTGTCAAGCCCCTCTCCCTCACTTCATACTCCAGTTCTTTCTCTCAAAAGCTCCCCAGCCCTATTACCTGCTCATCCCCTCCAGTTTTTCATTGTCATTTTACACCCTTTTGCCTGTTTATCTTCAGGCGGTGTGTCGCAGCTGCCTCTGCAGAGCTCTCAGATGAATTAAAACACTACAATTCACAAAATCTGCTTTCTTTTCTAAGTTTAATGCTTTCTTAAGCATTCTCCTTAAGCTTAAGTGTTTTCAGGGGAACTACACACAGGTTGTGTGTTCATCCTCTCTGGTCAGTTGCACTGGTTTTAGTTTGCAAAGCTTTTTTAGCTGGCAGACGACACCGGGGTGGCTGGGACGTGCCCAAAACACAGCTTCTGAATGCGCAGAGGCAGAGACTGTCTGTCCAGACCGTGCGACTGGTGCTGAAACAGCAGCATACATTATCCCGTAGCACCCCGACACACTTGCTCCAACCCACACGCGCACCAGTCGCACATTACTCTGTCTGCAGCAGAGGGACTACTCGCAGCCATGATCCTGAAAAATGGGACCTGGTTCTGGAAGAATAAAGTGAGTGGAATAAACCCAGTTGTTTGTGATCTGCCTGAATCCTGATGTCTGGCATCCAACATTTCGGTCTTGTGCGCAAAGGCTTAAATATGTTGTTTGTGCGTGATTTATTATTAAGTAGCGTGAACAGGTGAGAGTGTTGTGCCAGGTGCATCTGGGTGTAATTGTCCCATGCATTTCTCAAGGTCTTGAGTGGTTTACTTGTAATGGGCCAGCATGCGTGACTGCATGTGTCCGTGTGCGAGCTGGCAAATCCCTGCTTGTTGATGTGTGAGAGATGCTCGTGGAGGGATTTAGTGCCTCTGTGTCTGTGGGAAAGCGGCGTGTTTATTTATAGTGGCAGGGCTCTCGTTTGCTACTACAGGACCCCAGCCGTCCCAGAAGTCTACTGGTAGGTTAGCCAAAATTTGTCAGCGGAGAGATATATATCTTTTGTGACCATACTAGGCATGTTGAGTTGCTGCCTAAAACTTTCTGCCTAAATAAATAGGTTTGAGTTACTGCGTCCACATTCCCTCAATATTTTACTTCAGTAGTTTCAAACTGGTGAGTAAAGTTAAAAAAAAAAAACACTTGATGGTGATTTACTAATAATGTCATGAACAGATTAAGTACAACTTTTTGACATGCGGTCAAAAAATTCTTTTAGCTTGTTTTTTCAGATTTTGACAATCTGTGGGGCAGTGCATTGCACTAGTGGCTATACAATATATTTGATTTATGTTGATATGTGTGATGTATGTTTTTGATTTGCCCAATTTTTAATGTCATGTGACAATTTTTTAATTAGGCAAACTTTGAAGGACTTATAAGGATTTATAAGACTTTACCATAAGTACATCATTTACATTTACATTTACATTTAATGTAAATAATGTACAAATGAGGACAATAGAAGCAATTGAAACAACAAAAGAGCAACAATATACAAGTGTTGTGACAAGTCCCGGTTAGCCTAACACTGTGTACGTAGCAAGTGTTTTTTTTTTTTGTTTTTTTTTAATATAATAAAAAAATAGAAAGTAGAAAAAAGAATAGATAGAGCTAGTGTTAGAGGATCAAATTATTATTTGTTCATATTAATTAAAAAGACAAGTAGAAAGAATAGAAAAAGAATAGTGAACACTAGTTTTAGAGGGTTAAGTTTCTTTTTTTTTTTTTAATAAATAAAAAGAAAACAAGTAGATAGAATAGAAATAGATCATTCTACTTTTAGAGGGTCAAGTGTAGACATCTTTTAAATAGTATATGTATAATTGTTTTCTTTTTAATTCCAAGTTGAATTTTTTAAATATTTGCATTTATTGTGTTTATTTTGTTGAAAACGTTGAATAACCTGTAAAGCGGATATGGCAATAAATTAAAATTTTGTACAACCAACTTACAGTGGCAATAAATATATGTATTTTTATATTTATATGTATGTGTTATAATTGTTAGAAATGCTATAACAATATGAGCTTCATTTCTGCTTTTTAAAAACCCTGTTACATTGAAAGTGCATTACTAAACATGGTTTGTATTTGTTTTTATAAACTTGAGAAAAGGAGCTATGCTCTAATAGACAGCATTCCTTTCCAACAAGTTCAGTGTTGGAAAGTTTGAGCTTTTATTTTGAAATTGCAATGAATAGTTAGCATATTGAGAAAGATATTGATGTATTCCTGCGTGTTCGTGTAGGTTTATAAATTATTTACCTTAAAAATCTGATAAAATGGTGCAGATTGTATTCCCAAATGAAGGTTATAATAAACCCAAACTCACAGCAATATGCAGAGGTAGAGTTTGAGACGCTCAACACATGGAAACGATGCATATATTAAATCTGCATGACATATATTTATTTAATCGAATCATAGCATTTGTGAATTCTCAATAGCATTATTTTTTTTATAATGATTTTTAAATGGATTTAATATATCATCAATCTTTGTCTGATAATGGATTGCATGGATTCTCAACGGTGAAATGAGCCACTTCTGGTAACTCGACACAGGCAAATTGCTGAATCAAGGAATCATGACAGCCATAGTAATCTGTCACATTTCCAAAGTAACCATCCCAACACTGCTTAAGTTGTGGTTACATTAGTGAAATTTCACAATTGCAAACATTTTTGTAAAATGTTAGGTTTAAATATGCAAATGAGGCATTATTTAATAAAATATGCGCTAATTTTGCATAAATTTCTAGTACAAAAATCTAAACACTTGATGAAGTCAAAATTCTTTTTGCCAAAGTTTTTTGACATATTAGAGTCAAATGTTTTTACAGAGAGAATTTTGAGTATCTCATTTTGTTTTTGAATTCAGAAAAAAAACAGCACAGACAGAAAACAATATATTTTAAAAAAATTTGGTTGGAATAAAATGTTGTATAAAATCAAGCAAATTATATACTTTATATGTAAAGTTTGGTGTGTGCAAGTACTACTGAAGTGGAGATTTATGGCTCTGTGTAGGAGAAAAAACTAATTTTGAGAAAACAGCCTTTAAAAATATGTATTGTAATTTAAATCTATTGACACAAATAGATAAAGTGCTATAAAAGAAACACTTAACAGTGTAGTGTGTGTGTGTGTGTGTGTGTGTGTGTGTGTTTTTTTTTTTTTTTTTTTTTTTTTTCCCTTCTTTCCCCCCCCCCCCACTAGTCTGAAAAAGCACTTTATGAAATTAGTGAAATTTCAGCCAAATTTAATGGGCAAAAATGTCCTTTGTCTATAGTATCTAATGTAGCGATGTATGAAGCACACAGAAATCACATCAAGCAAAGCACATTTCTGTTGGCCAACACAAAAAATTCACAGTCAACTTCAACTTGTTGCGACATCTGGTTGTGTTGTAGGAGGAGGCGGCGACTCCACTGGGACTGTCCACGGCTCAGGCTCTGTGCACCCTACGGGACCAGCTGTCCAACTTACTGGGGCAACACCAGAAATCCAGCCGGCGCAGATCCACCGTACAGGTCTGTTTTAGATCTCTTGTTATGGTATAACACTTTTATCAGAGAAATCCTGATTTTGGTTTCCCTCTTTGTTTTACAGGAGCTATGGGCCAAGAGCTTCCTTCACCATGACAGCCGGCATTCGTGCTTCCATTGGCCCGGAGCTGTTCTCACTCTGGTTGTGGTGGTTGGGCTGCTGTGTTGTCACGGCAGCCAGCCGAAGGGCAGGTGGGCAGGCCTTACAGCTAAAAAACTTTTGATTGACAGTTTGCTTTGACATCACATAGAGTTTCTATTTTATATTGTCTCAGTCAAGGTATAGAGTTAGTGAACGCGGGTGCACTCTTCCTGCTCCTGCTACTGAACCTCTTCCTCATTGGGCGGCAGCAGAGGTTACGGACGAGTGAGATGGTGCGGAGGCTCAAGTCCATCATCTCACAGCTGAACGGTGAGAGAGCAGCGACTGTATAAATGTCTGCAGGAATCAGTCATGCTTCTGGAGATTATGATGGTTATGCTATGGCTCATTCATTTATTTGCATTATATTTACATGCAATGCTAAATACACTTTGAACTGGAATTATGATAAAATTCACTGAAAATGCACTCTCCTGTCATTCAAAGTTGCTAGACTCCTAAGTCTAATAAGTAAATGTTCACTCATTTTTCTCATGGGTTGCCAGATTTTTTGGAGAGAAGTGCAGGACATCCACTCCGATGGGCCCCCTCTTTGTATCCTGACCTCTACACCCCCACTTCCCCTTCCTGGTCACTGCATTGGACATTCAGAGATGAGCAGCTGGTTAATCTACCTGTCAGTCTTTTGGTGGAAGGTGATGTTATTGCTCTTAGACCGGGCCAAGAAGCCTTTGCATCTCTCAGAGGCATCAAGGTAATGTCAGATTTTAGCTATTTTTTTGTTTATTTATTGTGTAGGATGTAGATATTTCACAATAGACACAAAAATTAGCATGGAAACAGTGTGTCCATGTTTAAAAACATTGAAAAAGCAGCACAGCTGTAAAGAACTACTAATCTGTGTCTGATATTTCCTGTTTGCATTATGGTGACAGGCTCAAAAAACCATTTATAGTTAATAATAGTCTACTGGTGTTATATCATTTTAAATTTGAATTACCTTGGCTTTGAGATTTTTGTTTTTTTATATATATAAAGCATTGTCCTTGTACTATTTCTTAACGTATAATATGTATAAGACAAGTTTGTACAAGTTGTAGTTTGTGCATCTTTTCTTTAAAGATATTTAACAAGTGATTTGTACATTTATATGTACATCATGTTTGTTTTATATGTACATCATGACAACTTCATGTGTGGTGCATTTGGAATAATTTTCGAGACGAGACACTGCAGGTGAATAGTGTAAAAAAACAACAACTAATAGTTATCACCTTACTTACCCAGTTGATTGATTACAATAATAACTGCAAACGTTTTTTATATTACAAGTTTTCTAACATGTTAGGTTTAAATATGCAAATGAGGCATTATTTAATGAAATATACGCTAATTTGCATACATTTCTAGTATAAAAATCTAAACCCTGGATGAAGTCCGTTTCAAAATTCTTGTTTATTTTTTTGACATATTAGAGTCAAATGTTTTTTTTTACGCAGGGACTTTTGAGTATCTCATTTTGTCACTCCAAAATTCAAAAAAAAAAACTTAGAACAGACTTTTTGGGGGAATAAAATGTTTTCAAATTATATTATTAATTATATGATTAAAATCAAGCAAATTATATTTGAACAAATCCCTCTGTAAAAACCTGTCTATATGAGAATATAGACAGGAATAAAAATGTAAAGTTTGGTGTGTGTCAGTGCTATTGAAGTGGAGATTGTCATGTCATTCCAAACCCATATCCATTTTCATCTTTGGAAAACAAATGAAGATATTTTTGATGAAATCCAAGAGCTTTCTGACCCTGGATAGACAGCAACGTAACTACTACGTTCAAGGCCCAGATCAGACATTGTTAAAATGGTCCATGTGACATCAGTGCTTACTGATGAAGCTACGAGAATTTTATGAATCTACGAGAATACTTTTTGTGTGGAAATAAAACAAAAATAACAACTTTATTCAATTTTTCTTCCCATATAGTAAATGTTTCTGGGGCTTGAAAATGATAGTTGCAGTCAATGAAAGGTCAGAAATCTCTCAGATTTCATCAAAAATATCTTAATTTGTGTTCTGAAGATGAACAAAGGTCTTACAGGTTTGGAACGACATGAGGGTAAGTAATTAATGACAGAATTTTTATTTTAGTGTGAACTGTCTGTTTAGTGTACAGTTCTATTTGAGGAGTGAGATTTTGGACCAATTATCATACATAACATGATGCCTTAGAAATTAAAACAAAGCATGCAACACAGTGTCCTCATTGCTGGTTAGGAAATGGGGTTACACTTTTTAATAGAGATCCACTATCAAGCTATTGTGATTTTACTAAAGTAGACAAAAACCCTGTGAATGATACAATGGTGTTTTGTGCTGGAATCTGAAACGGTAAAAAAGAAAACCTTGAAAAACACTCGCTGTTTATTAATGAGTGTTTCTCTCGGGTTCTGCGGCACTCTCGCTCTGTTCTTTTCAATCACTGTATCTTCTGTTACCAGGACGACGAACACATTGTGCTGGAGCCAGGAGACCTTTTTCCGCCGTTCTCTCCTCCTCCCTCCCCACGCGGGAATGAGCGGAAGGGCCCCCACAGTCCTCAGCAGTACCGCCTCTTTAGGGTGGTGCGCACACCTATACTCGACAGTGTCAGGTTAGTACATCCAAGCCAAACTAACTTGCTATCCATCTTTTTTTTTTAAGAGTGTGCAGAGCCATTTGTTAATTTTATGTGTCTGGCATCCAGTCTCATCCGCAGTCAGCTATTTTTAGCTATACAAAACAGCTGGTTTTGCCACTTGATATTCAAATCGGTGTGTCTTACAAAATTATTTTAATGTATTATCTTAATTGTGAACACACTGGTTTGTAGTGCACAGTTTTACCGTTTATTGCACGTTGTTCTCCTTCTCGTTATTTCCCTATAGCCACTAATGAACCGGAAGTCTCACCCATAGGCTTACTTCCACATTAAAGAGAAAGGTGGATAAATGCTGAAATATTTTTGGTTTGATTAAGTTTAAGAAATGATAACTATACATCTTTTTCTGACCAATAGGAACAGTCTTGACCTGGCTCTCTCCCGTCCAATCACAGCCCTTGATAATGAGCGGTTTACAGTGCAGTCCATTATTGCCAAATTCGCCTGTCCTGCTGTATTGGTATGACAAAACTAAATGCATGCACACTTTAAGTTTTCAAAATGGGTTTGTTTCACACATATTGCGCCTGCGAGCACACGCTTTTTGACACCTCACCCATGTTAACAGTTTGCTGTATTCACAATGCATAGTATGTTTGTAGATATTTATTATTGAGGATTTTGAATTTAGCAGAAAATAAGGTGATTCTTTTCTGTAAACCTGATTATCAAGACAATCTTTTGCAATATTAGCTTTTATGAAGCAACTTTAAATGATGTAGTGAAACGCCGTCATTGTGAAAGCTGTCAGGGTGCTCGCATGATGTGTGATGACACATATAAGTTTAAAAAAATCGTGTGAAAATGTGCATCCATTTACTGATGATGATCTTCAGTCAACTTTTTCATTTATAGGTGGCCTTTTTCTCTATTAACACGATCCGGTACTTCTGTGACACTCCCAGTCTCACCCCTGGACCTTTCAACTTCCTTCAGTTGCAGGTTGATAATAGTTAATCACAAGTTAAATTTCCTTTTTTTCTGTGAACTGCTTTCGCTGTGAATAGTAAATGTTAGGTTGAAGCCATCATAGCAATTCTCTTTTTAATTTAATATATTTTTATTGCACCTTTAATATCAGGACATTAGAGTGGTTAGGCAAATTCCAAATGTGACCCTAGACCACAAAACCAGTCAAAAGGGTAATTTTTTTTTAAAATTGAGATTTATACATAACATGAAAGCTGAATAAATAAGCTTTCCATTAATGTATGGTTTATTAGGATAGGACAATATTTGGCCAAAATCTGGAATGTGAGGGTGCAAAAAAAATCAAAATATTGAGAAAATTGCCTTTAAAGTTGTCCAAATGAAGTTCTTAGCAATGCATATTACTATTCAAAAATGTTTGATAAGTTTTGACAAGTTTTGATATATTTACAAAATATCTTCATGGAACATGATCTTTACTTAATATCCTAATGATTTTCGGCATAAATATAGATAATTTTGACCCATACAATGTATTGTTGGCTATATATACTCGTGCGACTTGTGATTGGTTTTGTGGTCCAGGGTCACAAGTGAAATGTTCGCACCCATGAAAGGAAGAGAACAATACTTTTTTTTTTTTTTTTTTTTAAATAAGTCTCTTCTGCTCACCAAGCCTGCATTTATTTAATCCAAAGTACAGAAAAAACTGTACATTTTTGAAAAATGTTTACTATTTAAAATAACTTTTTTCTATTTGAATATATTTAAAAATGTAATTTATTACTGTGATTTCAAAGCTGATTTTTTTTGTTGCATTATTACTCCAGTCACATGATCCTTCAGAAATCTAATATTCTGATTTGCTGCTAAAAAAAAAAAAAAAAAAAAATTATTATTATGTTGAAAACAGCTTAGTATCATTTTTTTTCAGGTTTCTTTGATAAATAAAAAGTTTAGAAAAAACGGATTTTATTTAAATGTCTTTATCATCACATTTGATCAATTTAAAGCATCCTTGCTAAAGTATTAATTTCTATTATATCTATGATAATAATAAAATGTATTCAGATAGAAAAGGGTTGTTTTAAATAGTAAAAATATTTCAAAATTTTACTGTTTTTGCTGTACTTTGGATCAAATAAATTCAGGCTTGGTGAGCAGAATAGACTTCTTTAAAAACATTAAAAAACTTGCAGTTCAAAAACTTTTGACTGGTGGTGTAAATAATTGAAATCCTTATCATTATTCTTTTATCTACTAAACATTTGATGCAAACATTGTGGTATTAATGTTTCTCTTTCCCTCTTTTTCTCCTTTTCTTTGTTCTCTCTGATAAATAGATGATGGGTGTATTGCCCATTTTACCTCTGCTGTTTCCTGTGATGTGGATTCTGGTCAATGCGTACGGAGAGGCCCGTGTGTTAGCCGAGTCCAGCCGTAACTCTCCCACTGGCCTGGTAAGACAGACAGAGCACCACACATTCATTCACTTGTTTATGCTATTCATTAACAATTCACACTCATACATATGCAGACACAAAACACGCACAACTCGCATAATCCTGACGGATACTGCTGCTAAATTGTAACTCACTCAGTCTATGATTACTGTGTGTATTAACTTTGATTTGCAGCTGTAACACTGCATGAGGAAGTAAAGCTCATTGGCCGAGCACACACTAGTAGTAGAAAGGCTTAGGGAGGGATTGTGGAGCCGAGGTGAAGCGATTAGGCTAGAGTTGAAACGGAGGGCTGACCGTCTGCTCAGGTGTTTAATCAGACTTTTCTCTCGTCCCAGCTTGCTAAGTTCTCTGAGGACACTCTAAGCAGCTACACGGAAGTGGTGTCCTCCCAGGTATATCCTCTGTATTCCTCCTCCTCCTCTCCCACCCGTTCACCACACGCTTCTTGTGATCCTTCTCCCCTGCTCTGGACCCTGCCACAATCGTCATCATTTTTTCCCTCACCTTTTTGTTCTGATTATTACTCATGTCAACTTTATCTGAGGATCGCTATGGAAGCAGTTTTATTTTTTTGCGACACCATTTTATTCTTTTAAACAACACGGTCACTTCATTTCACCTCGTTCGATCAAGTTTGCAAAATCTGCCTATACACCCGCGGTCTTTTTGATTTATTTACACCTTTTCGCTTCTTGTGCTGCCGGTTAGTTTGGCACCCCCTCCCTCCACACGCTGACCTGTGACCCCTCGGCCTTTGCCTGCCCACCTTCTGTCTGCCTGAGGTTTGCATGATAGATTATATACGCTCTCTCTATAGTGGTGGTGCTTGTCTGGACTACATTTATCTGGGTTAATGTACATTTTGAAAACTTCTGCATGATCAAGACTCTGTTTTTTCCCTTTAAAATTTTCAAAGTGTGGTAAGTATTTGTCTGCATGGACAGATCAGACATATGAGCAGACTGAAAGTGCTGTACTGTGTTTTGCCTTTTAATTTCTTATTTCAAAGACTTTATAATACAAAAAAGAATGTCTTAAGAAGCTCTTCATAAACTTTCTCAGTGGTTTATTTAACAGCTGTGCACAGTTAAAGTCTGAGTGTGTGTGTGTGTGTGTGTGTGTGTGTGTGTGTGTGTGTGTTTGTTTGATGATGTGAGTCTTTAAAGACCCAGTGAAATCAAAATTGGACTCGTGTGGCTTTTGTGGAGTTTCCATGTCTGTTAGATTTGAGGTCATCTGTATCCTAGTATAGTCCTTACAGATGACAAATGTAACTTTTTTTTTTTTTTTTTTTTTGGCAGATACTGCATTTACTCCAGATCAATCGCTATGTGTTTTTCTGGGCCTATGCAGATACTGATACCAATGATTGCAGATCAAGTAGACTGATATCCAATATTTTGAACAGATATGTCTGGTGTAAAAATGGCAATTTATGTCAAAATTAAGAATAACAAGGGCTCTGACAAACTTTTATCGGTTTTGAAAATGACAAATACCAGTAACCAAAGATTTTACCATTACTCAATACATTCACTATATAAATTTTAAAGTCTCTTGGCCAAATAATTTAAAATGTATCATATCAGAATTATAATTCTAATTAGAATTATAATTCTGCCCTAAACAGAAAATCCTCTGTATTAAAATTTTGTATTAGTATTGTTGACAGAAATGTATAATAAAATATGTAAAATCTAAAAACGCTCATGTAAATCATTGAAAACGCTAATAAATTAATTATTCTTTAGCAAAACAAATATATATTTTTTTCAAATATAATAAGAAAATATGTAAATATAAGAAAATACAAAACCGTGTGTACATCTAAAAACCCAAATTGAGCCCATGTGCAAGACCAAAAAAATAACAATAAAGGAAAAATACCACTTCTGTATATATTTATTTATAAACAACTTAACGTTTGGACCAATTAGGTCAATGCCTGATGAAGATCTAATCGGTTGAAATGTTGCGTTGTTTATAAATAAATATATATATATGTGCAGCATTGCCAATGTGTGGACATTCCTTTTTTTTCTTTGCTTATTTGTACTTTTTGTCAACAAAAATAATGGAGTTTTTTTTTATATATATCAGGCATTTAACATTTACCAGTATCAGGCATAATATTAATATTGTAATTTGTTTTTGTTTTTTTTAGCAGATATTTACTCAGGATCAACCAGTATGTGTTTTTCAGGGCCTGTGCAGATACCGATACCGATTATTACAGATCAAGTAGGCCGATAACCAATATTTTGAACTGAGATATATGTCTGGTGTAAAAATGAAAAAAAAAGAACAACAGGGGCTCTGACAAAATCTCTTTTAATTTTTTTCAGTTTTGAAAATGACAGATACCGATAACCACAAAAATGCTTAATATCGGCACCAATATCGATAATTGATCAACCCTTAATATTTACAGATATTATTCATAAATGCACTAAGGTTGGGATCAATTAATTTTTTTTTATGTTCTTGAAAGACATAACTATTTTCTTTATTTCATTATGGAAGATGAATTATACATTTTTTATTTTATTATATTTTAAAGTGCAGTGTATTTCTGTGTTGGCAAAGCCCAATGTTCAGCAGCCATTACTCCAGTCTTCAGTGTCAAATGGTCCTTCAGAAATCATTTCAATATGCTGAAAGCTTTTAGCTCAGTTTTGATTTCATGTTGACTTTAAAGGTGGATTCTTGAACGTCTGATGTGTCTCTGTCAAATAGATTCACCTGCCACTAACAGTTTTCAGTTTTTCCTCTGCAGTGCTGTTCTCCTGTAGCTGCTGCCTCAAGCTTTCAGCTGTTTGCTTCAGTTTCAAATCTTGTGTCATTCAGTCAATTTCTTTCTCCCTTTTCCTGCTGCAAGGTGTATTTGACTTTATGAAACAATTCTAAAAATCTCTGAATGAATCAGGACAAACACAAGACTGGACATGCTACTGCTGCTTTCTTCCTGCCTAAATCTCCCAGGCTTTGTCTTACAGTGTGTGTGAGTGTCAGAATGTCTGTGTGTGTTTTGTCTGATGATGACATCCAGAACCAGGTTTCAGGTTTCATAATTCCTGACACTTTTGCAGAGCCATACGAAACCCAGAGCTGCTGATACATGGATTTGAGTTTCAGTCAGGGGAGACGATGACACTCACACCATATTTGTGTGTGCGCTTGTGTACAGGAGATGCTACGCTGTGTGTGGAGATACCTGGTCAGTGTTTTGAAGGGAGAGTCCCAGACCCTCTGTTATACCTCCAGTCTGCTGCACTCGTTGGGTTCAGTCACTGTAAGTGCTCCCCCTGCTGTCACAGTTGAAATATTACACTTCCTGCTTGCAATCTGGGGAAGAAAAAGGGATTGGTATTCCCTTTAAAAATGAATATAGATGAATATAGCTTATTTTCAACCTAATTATAAATTTACAGCAGGTTTATAATTACTATAAACATTCAGGAGAGCAGTTTTCCCATTCAAATATTTAGATTAGTGGTCAATCAATATGTCTCTTTAATACCAGGACCGTTTTAAGAACGAGGTCCTGCCCCCATTCGTAAACGTTTGTTTACATCCTTGAGATACTGCATCTGAAACACGATGGTAATTACCACAAATAGTAATTATAACACATCCCTCAGTATGTATAAACAATGGTGAGTGTTTACAGTAAATAAATAGGCTTTATATTGCAAGACTAAAAGGCATGAATGCAGCACTGCAAATAGACTAAATGTCCAAAACATGATCATATAGGAAATACGCATTTAAAGTCAGTTTGAAATGCTTTTAGAAAAGCATAATCATAACATAAACATTGCATATGTTGTGTGACAGAACTACAGTTGAAGTCAAAAGTGTACATACACCTTGCAGAATCTGCAAAATATTAATTTTTACCAAAATAAGAGGGATCATACAAAATGCATGTTATTTTTTTAGTACTGACCTGAATAAGATATTTCACATAAAAGACATTTACATACAGTCCACAAGAAAAAAATATTATTTGAATTTATAAAAATGACCCCTTTCAAAGTTTTACATACACTTGATTCTTAATACTTGTGATAGTTGTTCACAAGTCCCTTGTTTGTCCTTGAACAAAAAAAGCATTTTTGTGTATTTGAACCCTTTCCAACAGTGATGGTATGGTTTTGTGTTCCTTTTTTTCACACTGAGGACAACTGAGGGACTCATATGCAACTAATACAGAAGGTTCAAATGCTCACTGATGCTTTAGAAGGAAAAACAATGCATTAAGAGCCAGGGGGGTAAAAACTTTTTAAATTTGAATATTAGGGTAAATGCAACTATCATTTGCATTATCATTAACTATCCCTAAACAAAAAAACAGCTGTGGATCATTCAGGTAATAACACTCAGTTATCAAGTGTATGTAAACTTTTGAACGGGGTCATTTTTATAAAATTTATAAAACTGTTATATTCTCTTGAGGACGATATGTAAACGTCTTTCTTGTGAAATATCTTATTCAGGTCAGTACTATATAAAAAATAACATGCACTTTGTATGATCACTCTTATTTTGATATGCATTATTTAATATAATACACTTCATGTATTTTATCATTCTCATGCTCGATGGGAAGTGTAGTGGGAAGTGTATTACTTTTGTAGCTGGACACAGTACACAAACAATTTTAATGATAGTTTCCTGACCTTTCATAGGTGCTTTGCTGTGTGGATAAGCAGGGCATTCTGTCCTGGCCCAATCCCAGTCCCGAGACTGTGCTATTCTTCAGCGGACGAGTAGAACCACCTCATGACAGCCAGGATGACCTCAGAGACGACCTGTCAGTCAACTCCCTCTGCAGGACAGAGGGCGAGGAGGAACGAGATGAGGTACTACTCATAGCCAGACTGGAGCATCATAATTACAATTTCTTTTGATTATGATGATTTGATTTAGATTACTGCAGAAATACAGTATATAATTCTACACGATAGAGCTGAACTTGAAAAAGTTGTTATTTTAGCCTCACTTTAGTCTGTGTATTTTCCTGTGTTTAGGCTCAGGAAGGTGAAGCACTGCTGTGTTTACCGGCGTTTGAACCCTCCCTTCACATGGCTGAGCAGGAACCCAGCGAGACGTCACATGACACCGCCCGCTCCTCAGACACCCAGCGCCAACGTCGAGGACCCCAAACCACCCGTTCCAAACACCCATCAGGCTCCAATGTCAGTTTCAGCCATGACACTGAGGGTGGTGAAGATGACATTGCTCAGGTAGGACTACACCTTTATGTTGCTACTAGAAGAAGGGAGTGATGAGGGGTTAGATAGAAAAATAAGAGTTACCTCACACATGGGACCTAGAATTTGCCACACCTACAGACGGACGGAAGGAAAGATTAAGAGTTCTGGTTATAACTTTGCAGTTTGGTTTTACGGGTTTGTGTGCATCTCTATTTCCAGCCATGCGGTGTGGGTGATGATCTGTGTGAAGCAGAAGATTTTGTGTGCGACTATCATCTGGAGATGTTGAGCCTGTCCCAGGATCAGCAGAACCCTGTCAGCATCCAGTTTGATGACTCTGGTTGGCAGAATCACCTGCCCTCTTTGAAGCCTCTTGGCTTGAACATCCTGTTGAACCTGTGCAATGCCACCGTCACCCAGCAGCTCTGCAGATTCTCCGATCACTTGTCAAACCTGGCACTGCAGGAATGCCATGGGGCGGTTCTGCCCGTTCATGTTCCCTGGGGCCTCTGTGAACTATCTCGCCTTATCGGTAAATGAGAGAAGCTTGTTAATAAACGTATTTTCAGGATAGTCTGGCAGTCCTTCTAGTGGTTAGTGATGTTAAATTCATTTTAGTATCTTCACATCCTTTCTTAAGATTACTGGGTTGTTCTTTCCTGTTCTGTTTTATGTCAGGTTTCACTCCAGGGGCGAGGGAATTGTTTAAGCATGAGAATCATCTGGCTTTGTACCAGCTCCCTTCCGGAGAGAAGGCCAAAGAATCTGTTCCCCGGCGCCTCCATCACTTTACCAAACGCCAGCCCCCCATCAGTCACCTCATCAGTCTGTTTGTCAGGGACAGCACTACCGGTACGGCCCTTTTTATTCTATTCCACTTCCTGTTTGTCCTTGGTGGTTTTTTTTGGTCACTGACCTTTGCCCTTTGAACTCTGTTCAGATAATGTACAGATGCTCTCCCACGGCTCGGCTGACCTCATCCTAGAAGCCTGTACTGATTTCTGGGACGGGGCGGATATCTATCCGCTGTCTGGCTCGGATAGGTCAGATATGCTAATTAAAAAACACTTCGTTTTCTTAATATGCATAGTGGAGAATTTTGTTTCTGTACTAAAGTATGGTTTTATGCTTCATAGGAAAAAGGTTTTAGATTTCTACCAACGTGCCTGTCTGTCTGGATATTGTTCTGCATTCGCTTATAAGCCTATGCAGGTGGCATTGTCTGGACAGCTCAATGGAAAATGTGTGGAGCTGGCTCCAGGCCCCACACTCTTTTCTGGGGTGGAGCTTCCCAGTACCACCCCCATCAAACATGGCAGCCGCAGGAACAGCTGGAGCTCTGATGGTAAGAGACATTGTTTGTTCAGCTCACAGTCTGGACAGGACAGTTAAAAATCATGTTTGTCTGACGATCAGCTGATCCAATAGATACATAAAAAGATGCAGGTTTATGTAGCGGGATAGGTACATAGATGGATGGATAGACAGATATACACATAGTTGGATAAATGGATGGGTGGATGGATGGATGGATACATCAGTGGATAAACAGATGATGGCTGGATAGATAGCTGGATGGATGGATAGATAGATATGTAGCTGTATGGATGGATAGATGCATAGCTGGATAGATGGTTAGATGGATACATGGATGGATAGACAGATAACAGCTGGATAGATAACTGGATAGATAGATGAATATGAACAGATGGATAGACAGATGGTTGTATAAATGAATGGATGGATGGATACCTGGATAGATAGCTAGATGGATGGATAGACAGATATGTAGCTGGATGGATGGATAGATACATAGCTGAATAGATGGATGATAGATATCTGGATGGATAGACAGATATATACCTGGATATATAGCTAGATAAATGGGTAGATGGATTGATGGGTAGACAGATAAATACATACCTGGATAGATAGCTAGATGGATCGATGGTTAGATGGATGGATACATAACTGAATAGATGGATGGATGGATTGATGGATAGATAGCTGGATGGATTGATGATAGATACATGGATTGATGGATGATGAATACATAATTGGATGGATGGATGTAAAGACAGATACATAACTGGATAGATAGCTAGATGGATAGTTAGATGGATGTATAATTAGAAACAGATGGATATACAAATGGTTAGATGGATACTTGAATGGATTGATGGATAGATATATAGATGGATGGATACATAACTGGATAGATGGATGGGTGGATGCATGGATACATAACTGAATAGATAACTAGATGGATAGCTAGATGGTTGGATAAATATATGGATGAATGGATGGATAGATACATAATTGGATAGATAGCTGGATGGATAAATAGAAACCAATGGATACGTGGATGGATAGAGGTATGATAGATGTGTAGATGGATAGACAGATAGATAGCTAGATGGATGTATTGATGATAAATACATGGATGGATGGATGGATGGGTAGATACATTGCTGGATAGATAGCTGGATGGATGAATAGAAACAGATAGATAGATGGCTAGATGGATACATGCATAGATGGATGGACAGATAGATACATAGCGGGACAAAGAGAGGTACATGGATGGATGGATGAATAGATAGATAGAAAGATGGATTGCTCAACTGATTCATTTTTTTCGATTTCTGGATATAAGTACATGGTTTAAACTGAATCATTGAAATTAGTCAAACTTACCATCTCTAATATGCTTGTGTACTCTGTATGTTTTAGAGGGTATTGGAGAAGGTTTGGAGAAGGAGGACTGTGTGCAGGCTCTAAGTGGCCAGATCTTCATGGGAATGGTGTCGTCCCAGTTCCAAGCCCGACTGGACACTGTGAGGCTCATTGAGAACCTTGTGGGAGCCTGTATCCGCTTTGTGTACTTCTCCATGGAAGATGAACTGCGCAGCAAAGTATGACACTGATGGGAAAACACACTTAAGTACACACATAATGCATTTGCCGTGTCACCTCTTAATGTTGTCTTTGCTTGTAGGTGTTTGCAGAGAAGATGGGTTTGGAGACGGGCTGGAACTGTCACATCTCTCTGACCCCAAACGGTGATGGTCACTGCGATGGTGCTCCATCCAGCCCTAGCCAAGCAGGATCTCTACATGATGACCTTCTGCAGGGTAAGTGTGTTTTATCACTTTACAAAATTGATCCTCATTTGGAATTTATTTAAATGATGCAGCTTTTTTGTTCTTAGATTCTCGTGATGATGCAGAGGGTCCACTACTGCCTGAAGACCAATCAGATCTTGCCAGCTTCCAGCCTACTGACAGTGATGTGCCCAGTTTCTTAGAAGACTGCAACAGAGTAAGCAGCCTACTCCAATAGAACTAGAATCTGATGTTGCTGTATTAGATTGTAGAGCCAGATTTACACTGCGAATTTGGCACAGAAGCGCTTCTAAAGTGGCATTTAGTGTATTTGCATAGGCTATTTAAGGAGATATTTCCCAAAGATTTAAATTACTTAATTACTTTATTAATTGAAGTCTAATAAAATGCATCCATCCATCATAAAAAGACTCCGGGGGGTTAATAAAGGCCTTCTGAAGCAAATAAATGCATTTGTGTAAGAAAAATATTCATATTTAAAACTTCATAAACCGTAGGTGAACGCAGTAACAAATGTGGAAGCAACAAATGCAGAAGTGCAGTAGAGAGGGCAAAACAAAACAACAGTCACGAATTAGAACAAAACAAGGATTTGTTAAGAAAAATGGCAGAAGATTTTGATATAAGCCAAGATGAGGTTTTCTTTTGCAGGGACGCCATTCTCTCGTAAATGTGCATATGACAGTTAGCAGAAGCTAGAGATTCCAGTTTATAAAGTTGTAGATATGGATATATTTTTTTATATACAAATGCATCAGTTTGGTTTAGAAGGCCTTTATTAACCCACTGGAGCTGTGTGGAGTACTATTTATGATGGATGGATGCACTTTATTGGACTATCAGAATCTCAACAGCCATGCACTGTCATTATAAAGCGTGAATGACCCAGGACATTTTTTAATAGAACTCTGATTGTATTCATCTGAAAGAAGAAAGCTGTATACATCTAAGATGGCTTGTGAGTGAGTAAATCATGGGGTAATTTTCATTTTTGGGTTAACTATCTCTTTAATGCTGCTCAGAGATGGCATAAAAGCATTTAAACTGCAAGTATAAGTATATACTTTGCTGATGCATGAAAAGCCAGACTAAATCATACCTGACCTAACCCTAGTATCACTATGTATTGCTGTGTAAATGCCACCTTTATGCCACCTCTGAGCAGCATTAAACAGTCTGTGTAAATGCATTTAAATGCCATTTTAGAAGCACTTCTGTGCCAACTTTGCAGTATGAGTTTGGTAGTTTTAAAATATCTTTTGAAGCTGCTGAAATACTGATTAATGCTCTGTCCTCTCTGTTGTTTTATAGGCCAAACTGCCTCGTGGCATTCATCAGGTTCGTCCTCATTTGAAGAACATAGACAATGTGCCTCTACTGGTGCCCCTGTTCACAGACTGCACCCCTGAAAGTGAGTCAGCCTCAACACTATCTGTAAAGTCAGCTTTTATTCTTTGTGACCTGCTGTTCTTTCATACAGTATATCCGAATTAAACTGCTTCTCGAATGAGAGAAAATGTGGGGTGGTGCTTGATTTTGTCTATCAGGAATTTAATGGATTATGTGCAATTTTGTGTTCCACAGCAATGTGTGAAATGATGAAGATCATGCAGGAGAACAGAGAGGTGACGTGCTGTTTGGGGAGCTCCGCAAACTTCCGTAACAGCTGCCTTTTTCTGCAGAGTGACATCAGGTGGGTAACACACGTCACTGTGCTGCGCTATACACCATAATACCATAATTAAATATGGCCTATAATATTATGCAAAGCTGCAATCTAAAGAATGCCTATTTTCAAGAAGCCAAAAAGATAACTTTTGAGTTTTTGGACACTGCTTAATTCCCATTATTTCATACTTTTGATGACTTTACTGTTATGCTAAATGTGTGTGAGAGTCTAAATGATAAATGTGTGAGATCATAAAATATAGTGTACATCAGCCTAAGCAATTAAGGTTTTTTTTTTATTTTTTTTTTTATTTATTTATTTTTTTTTTAGAGTTCTCATTTAACTTTAAAGTGATTGTGGGGATTTGGAAACCCTGTCTCTTTGTGTTTTAGTATCTCCTTGGATCCTCTGTACCCATCCCGGTGCTCATGGGAGACATTTGGGTACGCTGCGGGCTGTGGTCTGAATGGAGACTG
Organism: Labeo rohita; assembly: GCF_022985175.1. Lineage (NCBI taxonomy): Eukaryota > Metazoa > Chordata > Actinopteri > Cypriniformes > Cyprinidae > Labeo > Labeo rohita. The sequence continues at coordinate 9,263,997 of NC_066880.1, forward strand.
TGATGAGCTGTCTCCAATGGGGCTCAGTGCTAGTCTCAACAGCCTCGCCTGCTCCATGTCCTTCCATCAGGGCGAGAGTGTGAGCATGGTCAAACTCATAGAGCAGGTATGGGGAGCTCTCCTATACACATACGCTCTCTGGCACGCTGAGGCTGTTTATCACATGGGAGCAAGAAGATAAAAGCTCACGCAGTGAATTTATTTACACTACCATTCAAAGGTTTTGGGTCTATTCAGTTTTTGAAAGAAGTTTCAAAGTCTCCATTTATTTGATCAAAAATGCAATAAAAACAGTAATATTGTGAAATATTCTTAGTTTCAAACAACTGTTTTCTATTTTAATGTTTTAAAATGTATTTAAATGTATTACCTGTGTCTTTAATGTCTGAAGTCTCTGTGTAATATTTCTGTGGAAACGGTGATACTTTTTTTTCTCAATATTTTTTTTTAAATAGGAAGCCTAAGAACGGCATTTATTTAAAATAGAGATCTTTTGTAACAGTGTAAATGTCTATACTGTAATTTTTTAGAAATTGAATGTATTCTTGCTGAATGAAAGTATTAATTTCATACTTTTACAAATGTTTCCAACCAAAATGAAAAAAATTGTGGGGGGGAAAAAAAGTAAATTTACAAAATATCTTCATGGAACATGATCTTTACTTAATATCCTAATTGGTAAAAATATAAAAAAAAATACATAAAATATAAAATTGGTAATTTTCACCCATATAATGTATTTTTGGCTGTTGCTACAAATACTGTGCTACGTAAGAATGGTTTTGTGGTCCAGGGTCACATATAATAAATAGTCATGAAATTATTAGGGGAATGAGAATAGAATCATGTATTTTACAGACCAGACTCAAACCTAAATCACCCACATGAGCACCACAGCTCAATGTATCAAAAGCACGTCTGCTAACCTTCGCACCACAGTTTATACAAAAAACGTTCAGTGTACCGAAAAGAAATATGATGAAGTCTATGAATATAAGTCATGCAGGTTCGAATCTTGCTTGCAACTATTCCCAATTCCATTCTGACATCATAATTTCCTATCAGTTTTGACTATGTCTCATAAAACCAAAAAAAATGTTGAATCTAAGTGTTGTCTGTTTATGCATCTTTAGGCGAGACACACCACCTATGGCATTCGCAAGTGCTTCCTCTTCCTACTGCAGTGTCAGCTGACACTGGTCATCATTCAGGTGAGAAAAAAACAGACCTGCATGTTATTTACAGGAAATGAAATATACAGAATTCATTCATAATTCATATTGTTTTGGTTTTGTAGTTCCTGGCCTGCCTTATTCAGTTGCCTCCTCCCATGAATATCACAGACATACTGTGGCTTTCCTGCTTTTGTTACCCACTGCTAAGGTAATAGGTGCCCACATGTTGCATTTTACTAAAAGTAGGTCACTGTGTCATATCGGCGACCTCTATATATAAAAAAATATATTGACATTCACAGCGTGTCCTTCCTGGGAAAACCTCCTGACAGTTCAGTAATGACAGTTGCGACTGGAAAGAATCTGGACTCCATACCACGCAAGGTCAGTCATGAGACCACACAATGCACGCGATTTAAGCTGCAAACTATTTAAACACACTTGACATAACTCATATGTGTATTTGTGTTATTTTTGACTCCCACCCACAGACCCAGCACTACTTCCTGGGCTGGTTCCTGTTGAAGTTTGGTCTGACGATGTTAGCATACTTAGTCGGCTTCGGGTTTTCTCTACAGGAAATGTGTTTTAGAGCAGCTAACCTCACAAGAACTGATAACAGCTCCATCACCTGCACTCACATACTCACATCCAGGTACACAAACAATTGAATGTCATTTTCTCTGTGTTTAGATGCTGTGAATTAGTTATGAGTGCTAATCAATGATTGATGTATATAGCTCCCAGGATGGCCCGCAGTGGTTTGGTGAATTGTCCAATGGCCTGCTTTTGATTCAGAAGATCATGGCAGGGTTTCTGGCTTTGCACACAGGTGACTTTAATAAAATATGTTGTCTCATTTGAGTCCTTACTCTAAAGGGTTTATCTAGTGAAAAAACATGATCCAGTTGTAGTTATGTTATATACACTACCAGTCAAAAAAAAGTTTTTGAACAGTAAAATTTTTAATGTTTTTAAAGTCTCTTCTGCTCACCAAGCGTGCATTTAATTGATCCAAAGTACAGCAAAACAGTAAAATTTTGAAATATTTTTACTATTTAAAATTGTTTTCTATTTGAATGTTTTAAAATGTAGTTTATTCCTGTGATCAAGCTAAATTTTCAGCATCAGTCTTCAGTGTCACATGATACGCTGATATGCTAATTAATATGATTATTTATTATCAGTATTTAAAACAGTAAATAGTTTCATGATTCTTTAATGAATAGAAAGATCCAAAGATCAGCATTTATCTGAAATAAAAAGCTTTTGTAACATTATACACTAAAGATACAGAAGATTTCTATTTTCAGATAAATGCTGTTCTTCTGAACTTTCTATTCATCAAAGAAACTTGAAAAAATTCTACTCGGCTGTTTTCAACATCATAATAATAATAATAATAATAATAAATGTTTCTTGTTTAGCAAATCAGAAAATTAGAATGATTTCTGAAGGATCATGTGACTGGAGTAATAATGCTAAAAAAATCAGCTTTAAGATCACAGGAATAAATTACATTTTAATATATATTCACAACAAAACAGTTATTTTAAATGGTAAAAATATTTCACATTTTTGCCGTTCTTGCTGTACTTTCAGTCAAATAAATGTAGACTCGGTGAGCAGATGAGACTTCTTTAAAAAAACAATAAAAATCTTACTGTTCAAAAACGTTTGACTGGTAGTGTATTATTTTATATTGTTATGTTATGTTATATTATCATCTTGCTTTCTTTCAGTGGTCATTTCTCTGAGCTATGTACATCGTTCACAACCCCTGTGGAGGAGGAACCCGTTCAGTAACACATGGTGGTGTCTCACAGTGCCTGTGGTGTAAGTTTAATATAAAAAATGGTTATTTTATTATCAAAGAACTATTTTCACTTGCCTAGGATCATTTAAGTCCACTTTGTCAATGGTTTTTCTTGCAGATTGTTGGGACAGGTGGTGCAGGCTGTGATAGATTATCAGTTGTGGCAGGATAGGAATACAGAAATCGTCTTCACGCTACATCACATTCCCCTCTTGGTCTGGCTGTTGGTCTCTCTGTCCATCGTACTTGTGGTGCTAATCAATGAAGCAGTAAAACTGCATGAAATCAGGTAGGTAATTCACAATTTTGTCATTTGTCATGTACATTATCTGTACATGTTCTGGCAGTGAACATCTCCTTTAATGGTTGCTGAAAATTCAGCTTTGCCATCACAGGAATAAAATACATTTTAAACATTTTTTTTGTACCTACATAGCCCATTAATCATAACTCACAGCTTATGAAATGATGGCTTTGATTTTAGGGTACGAGTGCGTTACCAGAAGAGGCAGAAGCTTCAGTTTGAGACTAAGCTGGGAATGAACTCTCCATTCTGACCTGCGTCTGTATAGGACGGCATGGTCGTACCCATCAGCGTCATGTTCATTTCAGTGCTGGAGAAGTTGAAGAATTCTTTGGATTCCCCCCAACAGAGCGCTTCCTGCAACACCTCCAATGGGCGGAACTCTGTTTCTCCCGTGAAGGCCACTGAGGGCTGCGTTTTTATCAGTGAGATCTTTGATTTAGGCTTTACTCAAAGTAAAGATTTCATTCATCTGCATGCTGCTTTGGTTTGGACAGGGTTATTTAATAGAGGGATTGTTTTTTTTTTAATGAGGCCATTCCTTTATCCCCCTCAAAACCTGAAACTGTAATGCACGATGTAGAGAACATATACCAAAATGTACAAAGGAGGGCTAAATTAGCATGATTTTTCTTCTTACTTTTTAGCTTTTTTTATTAGATGTTGTGAAATTTTATTGATTTCCTTTGTTTCACATGTGAGACATTTGACCGCTCATGAGATGAGCTTTAGCTGTAGTTTCTGTGTTTGTATTTTAGCCGTGTGGCTCTTTTTCACACTGCTGAGAGGTTTCGTGCAGTTCATTTAGTATGTCGTATAAGAGCTTGTTGAAGCCTGTTTTAACAGGTTATAATGTGAATGTCATCGCCTCAACATACCTCATATTTAGAGGGGAAATATTTCATTGTTTCTTTTGTGATCATGATGTACAAGTGATTTTATTTCTAGAATATATCAGCTAGAGCAACTTAGCTGAGAAGCTTAGCTTCCAAAATCAAATCCAGTCAGTGTGAGACTGCAGACTCATTTACTAGCTTGCCTAGAATCAGTCAGCCTTTTAAGTTTTTTTTTTTTTCTCTTACAAATCAAATATCAGATGAAATGCATGAGTAGCTGGAATCTTTTTTTTAGTCTTCTAAACTCTATTTTTACTGTAAAGTTCTGAAGTTCAGTCAAAACACAAAGACTTTTTAACCAGGCAAAGCAATAGCTTTCCAGTTGAAGGAAGAATGTTCCAACTTGAATTGTTCTCATTCTGTCAGAGACATTTTTAAAACATGTGACTGTTTGCCAGAATGCACTGAATTTATTTATTTTTTTTGCCTACATTTGCATGCAAGACAACACTTGCCTGGTTTCTCACCGCACATTTTTTCAACATAATTATTTCTGATGTTCTGTAATGAATATATATCTAACTCTGGATGGGTTGGGCTTATTTAAATTTGTATTTTTTGTAATTATTTTTTCACCCCCATCCAGAGAATTCAGTGTTTACTGTTAAAGAGGGATATTGAACTTTTATTCTGTTCTACCTCTAGCTGATTGCTAATATAATTCTAGGCAAGGTCATGATTTTAATAGGTTTTATTATTATTTTAATTTATCCAGTTGGGCTGCAGCTATGGAGTATAAGGGGCTCAATTACAGTGTCACCAGATGTGCTTATTTAAAAATACATGCAAGTGTATTTTCTGACATTGACCAGCTAATTTCCAAATTACCAGCATTTTTTTTTTCAATAACTTATAGCCTGAAACCTCTGACTTACCCTGGACTTGTCACATTTAAAGCGATAGTCCACCCAAAAATGAAAATTGTCTTCATTTACACATCCTCATGTTGATCCAAAACTGTTTGACTTTTTCATCTGCACAACATAAAAGGAGATATTTGGTAGAATGTGTTAGTCGTTTGTATCCAGGGAAAGTCATTCAGGTTTGGAACAACATGAGGGTGAATACTTAAATTTTCTTTTTTTTATTTATTTGACTAAAATTTTTAGGTGAACTGTCCCTTTAAGTTGCTGCTAGACCTGTATAAAGTGGTAGTTTTCATAAATGATTAATGTGTACAGGAATCACAGGACCTCAAGAACCTATACTCAAAAACCCAGTTAGTATTTTCTAAAGTACCTGTCTTTCCGATGAGCCACAGTCTTTCTCCTTTTCTACGTAATGAACTGCAAGATGTCTTAATTTATTCATTTCCTGCCTTTTCGTTCCTGTCTCACTGTTCTGTTTAAGTTAAATCACAAATACACACTGTAACCTCTAATCTAATGTTGATATTTATTTTGAAATGATTGCGTCTGTAGATCTTAACAGCAGATGATTGCAACCTAAACAGCCTTTTCTATAATGCATCTAGAGATTGTCATAGGCACTGAATGTTCATTCATGTCCGTAGTGCATTTTTGCAATGCATGTTACATGCTTTCTTCTACTTTTCCTGCTCATTCAACAGGAAAGCAGGTCTTATGATGTGTTCAGAGGTTATACTGCCCCATTACATAAGTGTAGCTGTGGTTTGATGTTTGCGTTCAGCACCACAACTGAGCCACTCTAATTTTGACATATCGGACAAATTGAAAAGTGGTTCATTTTTAAATAGGTGCTGAATTAACAAATTGTACAATTGAAAATTGTAAAATAGCATATCAATATAGTGGGAAGTTTGTTTAATAAGCAAGCACTGATCTTCTGTTATGTAGTAACAGAAAAAAATATTTTGGGATATGAGTGAGCAGCGTTTTTTTTTTGTTTTTTTTTGTACAGTAATTTTAGTAATTATTTCTGATATTTTCTCTCTTCCCTTATTTCCTGATGCATGCATGGTAAAGGCCATAAGAATGCAAGGTTTTTCTTGATTTACTCATCTGCTGAATATTAAATATGTTGACTCAGTCATGCATGGATTCAAAATGTTGCTGATGTTTTTCCATCAGTCAGAAAATCAGTATCTTTACTAAACCAGGAGCGTGAATCAGGCCCTTTTAAGGGGTCGTACTGAACCTCTCTGCAAAATACAGGCCTGGGCTACAACCTACACTGACTGACCCAATATACAGATATTTGCTATTTATGAATGTTCATAAGATTTATAAATGTTGTACAGTTTGTATTTTTTTAAGATGTCTTTAACGTTGATTTCTCCCCTTCCCCAGAGATTATTTGTGAACCAATGTTATGTTAATAAATATGTTTATTTCAAAACAAAAGCGTGCTCTTTCATTAAGAAAGTCTCTTATGATATTGTGATATTCAGCTGTCCGGATCATGTCATTTAACATCTGCAATTTTACATACTGCAATAGTTCACACAACAAATATAATTTACTTAAAATATTCTCACCCACGGGTGTCGAAGTTGAATTTGTTGATCCATTTGATCAGATTTCATACCAGTGGATCCTCTGGAGTGAGTGGGTGCTGTAAAAATGGGAGTTCAAACAGCTGATAAAAACATCACAATAATTCTTAAGTAATCCACACAACTCCAGTTAATCACTGAATGCATTGTGAAGTGAAAAGCTGCATGTTTGCAATAAACAAATCCAATATTAAGGCCTTTTAACACTATCCACTTGATTTTTAAATGTTGAAGTAAGCATATGGGCGAGACTTCCGGTTCATTAGCCGCTATAGGGAAGAATAACAACATGCAGTAAACAATAAAACTGTTTGGACTACAACCAGTGTTTGTAATTAAGATAATCATTAAAATAACACGGTAAGACATGAATTTAAGATATCAAGCAGCAAAAACGAGCTGTTTTGTACAGCTAAAAATAGACCAGAAGCCAGACCCAAAAATTTACAAATTCTTACAGGAAAAAAAAGGTGAGGGTTGCCAGGTTATCACAACAAAACCTGCCTAATTGCTATTCAAAATTAGCGCAAAAGTGGGGGGGGGGGGGGGGTGGGGGGGTCACCCGGTAAAAATCGTGTTCTGGAGGGTAAAATACACGTTTTTTTAGCGGGATTTCCCGGGTAAAATTAGCGTTCCAGGGTCTAAATGTTACGTTATTTAGGTCGTTTCAACCCGCGGCAACAGTGTTAAAGTAGCCCAATTCCGCGGGAAAACCGCGGACTTGGCAACACTGGTGGATACTTGCTTCTGGCCAAAATACAAGTCCACATTAATCCATAATTATGCTTCTTCCAGATATCCCTTACAAAAATTAATCATGGTTTAATACAAACAAACAAAAAAAACAGTTACTATAACCACGGTAACCACAAATTAACCATGGTTTTGCTACGCTACCCATGATATTTGTAGTCAGTCAATGGTAATCATTATGCCAAAAACATGGCTACTTTTACACAGGAATAAAACCATGGTTAATTTTCGTAAGGGATGGGCAAACTAAAATGCTTTATTATATTTCAGATACTTTATATTTAACATTCTGTACTGTAAAAACTGGAAAAGCAGTTTGTGATGAAATATTGACTGAAAAAATGTACAGGAATTGCATGAACTCTTCCAATAATCAGACTTTTACCATTTTAAAGTTTATTTTTTATTTACTTTTTACAACTTATTTATTCCTCATTCAACCATCAAGGTTGTAGGGAATTATTACACGTGCTATAATCGTCCAACAGGGGGCGTTGTCCCCACCCCAAGAGGTGCCACAATATCAGAGGCTGTGATTGGATCCGGTGGTTGACGAGCGGGTTGTCGGCCAATCATTGTTGAAAGGTTAACTGTGCGTACTGCGTACTACAGAATGAAGCACGGCAGCACCGGTGGATCAGCAGCACGCTGAAGGGTGTCATAAGATCATTTGAAGGACTCGCTACGAGGGTTTCTTCACATTTTATACCGTTTTAGAGGTAAATATATCGGAATTTCTGTTTTAGTGTTTTACTGGTTCTGGTGTTTGTGCATTAGGCGTCCGAGGAAGATGCCGTTTAATAACCCAAACGATATGTTGCAAAGGCATGACCCAGCCAAACAAACCTGTGTCAGACCTAGCTTTTAAAACAGTTAGGGCTTTAAAACGTGGGATAGATTGTTTAAAAGGCTGAAAATGCACCGCACCCTGTGTGACATGACATCCATCACGCACTAACAGACGCTGCTTTAACAATCGCACACGCGAATTCACATGCATGATCTTAATGCACAACAGGTCCTGTTTTAATGTGTTTATATATGATAACAATGCAGTGACGCAAACTACTGGTTACTGAGCCAAAGGAAAAAACAGCAAAGGTGGATGTTACCGATGCACTTGAAAGCCGTCTTGTTTATTTTTGCACATGCTAAAATCTTGCCGGTTTGCAGAGAGAATGCAGTAAATTGAAACAGACTCACATGCAAACAAAGTCTGGTTTGGCCTAAATCTTTGGGTGGTGACCCTACTGACTCCACCCAAATCTGAGATTTACATATTTGCTCCTAGATAATCCGGTTAAGCAGATATTAGGTTTTAAAATGCTTATTTTGAAAACCACTTGACAAAAAGTTACATCTGTAAATTATAACAGCAGGTAGAGCAATAAGCTTTTAAAATGTTATCTTTAATATGGCTATATCAACACTTTTGGTTGTTCTTTGTTTTTGTGAGCAGATTTTTAATGTTTTTTTTTTTTTTAAAAAAAAAAAAAAAAAAAAACTCTGGCTCACCAAGCCTGTTTTTTTTGATCCAAAGAACAGCAAGAACAGTAAAATGTTGAAATATTTTTACTATTTAAAATAACTGTTTTCTATTGAAAAAATAAATAAATAAATACACACACATATATATATATATATATATATATATATATATATATATAAATAAAATGTAACTTATTTCTATTAATAATAATAATAAATGTTTCTTAAACGGCAAATCAGCATATTAAAATGATTTCTGAGGTATCATGTGACGTGAAGTCTGGAGTAATGATGCTGAATTACATTTTAAAATATATTCAAATAG